>NC_048588.1:40468590-40488590 GCF_013265735.2 Oncorhynchus mykiss
TGTGTGTGTGTGCGTGTTTGTACTCTGCTTGTGTGTGTGCTGTGCTTACATGCATATGTGTGGGTGGGTGTTCATACAAGCATGAGGTACTTATGTGTTGTGTGGTTTGTGATGTGTGTGGTGTGTCTGCGTGTGGTGTGTGTGTGTGTGTGTGTGTGTGGTGTGTGGTGTGTCTGCGTGTGGTGTGTGTGTGTGGTGTGTGGTGTGCATGTGTGGTGTGTGTGCGTTTGTGGTGTGTGTGTGCTGTGTGTGTATGGTGTATGTGTGGTGTGTGTGGTGTGCGTGTGTGGTGTGTAGTGTGTGTGTGTTGTGGTATGTAGTGTGTGTGTGTTTTGTGTGTGTGTGTGTGTGGTGTGTGTGTTGTGTGTGTGGTGTGTGTGTGTGTTTGCGTGTAGTGTGTGTGTGTGTGGTGTGTGTAGTGTGTGTGTGTGTGTGTGGTGTGTGTGGTGTGTGGTGTGTGTGTGTGTGTGTGTGGTGTCTGGTAGGAGTGTGGTCTGTGAGTGTGTGTGGTGTGTTGGTGTGTGTGGTGTTTGTGTGTAGTGTGTGGTGTTTGGGGTGTGTTTGTGTGTGTGTGTGGGGTGTGTGTGTGTGTGTGTGTGTGTGTGTGTGTGTGTGTGTGGATGAGAGAGAGCATTAGGCTCACCTCATTACTCTCTAACAGGACCACTGAGTTCAGACCAGCCATGAGGAAGCAGAAAACATCAGCTCTGAAGTACAAAATATTATTTGAGAAGGAGAGAGATTATCTGCTTCGTCAGTCAGTATTTGAAGTGTGTGTGTGTATGTCTGTGTGTGTGTGTGTTTGTGTTTTTTTGTGCGTGTGTCGTCCACCTCCACAGCTTCTAATTGCTGAGGTATTTCAGGTGATGGTGCTCTCTGAAGGCTGAGAACCACCCGGGGACCTGCCTTCCCCTGATTATAATACCTCTCTCTGCCAGTTTTAACTCCTCTGATAAATACACACATGGCTTTCTCTCTTCTTCTGTCACTTTCTCCCTTATACCCCTCTACCTCCCCCTCTCTCTCTACCTCCCCCTCTCTCTCTACCTCCCCCTCTCTCTACCTCCCCCTCTCTCTCTACCTCCCCCTCTCTCTACCTTCCCCTCTCTCTCTACCTCCCCCTCTACCTCCCCTCTCTCTCTACCTCCCCCTCTACCGCCCACTCTCTCTCTACCTCCCCTCTCTCTCTACCTCCCCCTCTACCTCCCCCTCTCTCTCTCTATCTCTCACTCCACACCCCCCCCCCCTCTCTCTCTATCTATCGCTCTCTCCATCTCCCCCCTCTCTCAATTCAATTCAATTCAATTCAAGGGCTTTATTGGCATGGGAAACATGTGTTAACATTGCCAAAGCAAGTGAGGTAGATAATATATAAAGTAAATATATAAAGTGAAAGACAATAAAAATTAACAATAAACATTACACATACAGAAGTTTCAAAACAATAAAGACATTACAAATGTCATATTATATATATACAGTGTTTTAACAATGTACAAATGGTTAAAGGACACAAGATAAAATAAATAAGCATAAATATGGGTTGTATTTACAATGGTGTTTGTTCTTCACTGGTTGCCCTTTTCTCATGGCAACAGGTCACAAATCTTGCTGCTGTGATGGCACACTGTGGAATTTCACCCAGTAGATATGGGAGTTTTTCAAAATTGGATTTGTTTTCGAATTCTTTGTGGATCTGTGTAATCTGAGGGAAATATGTCTCTCTAATATGGTCATACATTGGGCAGGAGGTTAGGAAGTGTAGTTCAGTTTCCACCTCATTTTGTGGGCAGTGAGCACATAGCCTGTCTTCTCTTGAGAGCCATGTCTGCCTACGGCGGCCTTTCTCAATAGCAAGGCTATGCTCACTGAGTTTGTACATAGTCAAAGCTTTCCTTAATTTTGGGTCAGTCACAGTGGTCAGGTATTCCGCCGCTGTGTACTCTCTGTTTAGGGCCAAATAGCATTCTAGTTTGCTCTGTTTTTTTGTTAATTCTTTCCAATGTGTCGAGTAATTATCTTTTTGTTTTCTCATGATTTGGTTGGGTCTAATTGTGCTGTTGTCCTGGGGCTCTGTAGGGTGTGTTTGTGTTTGTGAACAGAGCCCCAGGACCAGCTTGCTTAGGGGACTCTTCTCCAGGTTCATCTCTCTGTAGGTGATGGCTTTGTTATGGAAGGTTTGGGAATCGCTTCCTTTTAGGTGGTTATAGAATTTAACGGCTCTTTTCTGGATTTTGATAATTAGTGGGTATCGGCCTAATTCTGCTCTGCATGCATTATTTAGTGTTCTACGTTGTACACGAAGGATATTTTTGCAGAATTCTGCGTGCAGAGTCTCAATTTGGTGTTTGTCCCATTTTGTGAAGTCTTGGTTGGTGAGCGGACCCCAGACCTCACAACCATAAAGGGCAATGGGCTCTATGACTGATTCAAATATTTTTAGCCAAATCCTAATTGGTATGTTGAAATTTATGTTCCTTTTGATGGCATAGAATGCCCTTCTTGCCTTGTCTCTCAGATCGTTCACAGCTTTGTGGAAGTTACCTGTGGCGCTGATGTTTAGGCCAAGGTATGTATAGTTTTTTGTGTGCTCTAGGGCAACAGTGTCTAGATGGAATTTGTATTTGTGGTCCTGGTGACTGGACCTTTTTTGGAACACCATTATTTTGGTCTTACTGAGATTTACTGTCAGGGCCCAGGTCTGACAGAATCTGTGCATAAGATCTAGGTGCTGCTGTAGGCCCTCCTTTGTTGGTGACAGAAGCACCAGATCATCGGCAAACAGCAGACATTTGACTTTGGATTCTAGCAGGGGGAGGCCTGGTGCTGCAGACTTTTCTAGTGCCCGCGCCAATTAGTTGATATATATGTTGAAGAGGGTGGGGCTTAAGCTGCATCCCTGTCTAACCCCACGACCCTGTGTGAAGAAATGTGTGTGTTTTTTGCCAATTTTAACCGCACACTTGTTGTTTGTGTACATGGATTTTATAATGTCGTATGTTTTACCCCCAACACCACTTTCCATCAGTTTGTATAGCAGACCCTCATGCCAGATTGAGTCGAAGGCTTTTTTGAAATCAACAAAGCATGAGAAGACTTTGCCTTTGTTTTGGTTTGTTTGGTTGTCAATTAGGGTGTGCAGGGTGAATACATGGTCTGTTGTACGGTAATTTGGTAAAAAGCCAATTTGACATTTGCTCAGTACATTGTTTTCATTGAGGAAATGTACGAGTCTGTGCTGTTAATAATAATGCAGAGGATTTTCCCAAGGTTACTGTTGACACATATTCCACGGTAGTTATTGGGGTCAAATTTGTCTCCACTTTTGTGGATTGGGATGATCAGTCCTTGGTTCCAAATATTGGGGAAGATGCCAGAGCTAAGTATGATGTTAAAGAGTTTTAGTATAGCCAATTGGAATTTGTTGTCTGTATATTTGATCATTTCATTGACGATACCATCAACACCACAGGCCTTTTTGGGTTGGAGGGTTTTTATTTTGTCTTGTAACTCATTCAATGTAATTGGAGAATCCAGTGGGTTATGTTAGTCTTTAATAGTTGATTCTAAGATCTGTATTTGATCATGTATATGTTTTTGCTCTTTATTCTTTGTTATAGAGCCAAAAAGATTGGAGAAGTGGTTTACCCATACATCTCCATTTTGGATAGATAATTCTTCGTGTTGTTGTTTGTTTAGTGTTTTCCAATTTTCCCAGAAGTGGTTAGAGTCTATGGATTCTTCAATTGCATTGAGCTGATTTCTGACATGCTGTTCCTTCTTTTTCCGTAGTGTATTTCTGTATTGTTTTAGTGATTCACCATAGTGAAGGCGTAGACTCAGGTTTTCCGGGTCTCTATGTTTTTGGTTGGACAGGTTTCTCAATTTTTTTCTTAGATTTTTGCATTCTTCATCAAACCATTTGTCATTATTGTTAATTTTCTTCGGTTTTCTATTTGAGATTTTTAGATTTGATAGGGAAGCTGAGAGGTCAAATATACTGTTAAGATTTTCTACTGCCAAGTTTACACCTTCACTATTACAACGGAACGTTTTACCCAGGAAATTGTCTAAAAGGGATTGAATTTGTTGTTGCCTAATTGTTTTTTGGTAGGTTTCCAAACTGCATTCCTTCCATCTATAGCATTTCTTAATGTTACTCAGTTCCTTTGGCTTTGATGCCTCATGATTGAGTATTGCTCTGTTTAAGTAGACTGTGATTTTGCTGTGGTCTGATAGGGGTGTCAGTGGGCTGACTGTGAACGCTCTGAGAGACTCTGGGTTGAGGTCAGTGATAAAGTAGTCTACAGTACTACTGCCAAGAGATGAGCTATAGGTGTACCTACCATAGGAGTCCCCTCGAAGCCTACCGTTGACTATGTACATACCCAGCGTGCGACAGAGCTGCAGGAGTTTTTTGTTGGTTATGTTATGTTGGTTATGTTGTCATAGTTGTGCCTAGGGGGGCATATGTGGGAGGGAATGCTGTCACCTCCAGGCAGGTGTTTGTCCCCCTGTGTGCTGAGGGTGTCAGGTTCTTCTCCGGTTCTGGCATTTAGGTCGCCACAGACTAGTACATGTCCATGGGCCTGGAAATGATTGATTTCCCCCTCCAGGATGGAGAAGCTGTCTTCATTAAAATATGGGGATTCTAGTGGGGGGATATAGGTAGCACACATGAGGACATTTTTCTCTGTTAGGATAATTTCCTTTTGAATTTCTAGCCAAATGTAGAATGTTCCTGTTTTGATTAATTTAATGGAGTGAGTTAGGTCTGCTCTATACCAAATTAGCATACCCCCTGAGTCCCTTCCCTGTTTCACACCTTGTAGTTTGGTGGATGGGACTACCAGCTCTCTGTAACCTAGAGGGCAACCAGTGGGTCCGTCTCCTCTATACCAGGTTTCTTGCAGGATGACAATGTCTGTATTACCGATTTCTTTGGTGAAGTCCGGGTTTCTGCTCTTTAGGCCAAAGGCAGATGACCTCAGGCCTTGGATATTCCAGGATAATATAGTGAAGGCTTTTTGTTCCATAGAGTGTCCAATGTTGGTTGTGGTTTGGCCTCAGGTCAGTAAGTGTGAGCAGAGCCTGCTGAGCATCCGGTACATGCCATTGGCTTGGGCGAGTGTGAGAGTGGGGGTTGGGACTGTTTGCCCGCTCACTACCTGGGCGTATGTGTGGCTTCCATGTTGAGGCCCTCTTTGCGGGGGTGGGGTGCATGGGGTGGGCAGGAGTGGCATAGGTCTGATCTGAGGGGGCCTAAATGGGGTGTGGGCATGGTTGACGTGGGGGGGTGTTGATTGGTTGGGGCGGGGGTGTGGATGTGTCTGGGTGTACTGTGGTCTGGATGTAATTCCTATTGGCGTGGGTCCTCCATGTGTAGGTCCAGGGGGGGGGGGGGGTCCTGCAGATCTGGGAGGGTGTCTCGCTGGTCTGGATGGGGTGTCTATTGATCTGTTGCTCCTTTGTGAAGTGTTGGGGATACGTTTGAGAGCGATGTCCTTTAGAGTTCGGGCAAAGGTGGGCACTGCTGCCTTGTAGAGGTGGACCTGGTCATAGAGGCTGTTCAAGTCCAGGGTGGAGTGGTGGGGCAGGAAAACGTTTGGTTTTGAGGCACAGTCACGGGAAATACTTGCATTTACCCGCTGTATTGTGGCAGGGTGGAAGTCTTTTTGTGGTAGCAGGGTGGAGATAACCACTTGTGCGTTGGGGAAAGTAGAAGAAGCCTTTTCAATCACTCCCTTCAGTGCTGTGGCCACTCTTTCCTGCTGTGCTCTCAGGTCATTTGTGCCTGTGTATTATTATGTGGCTGGGTGAGCCTAGTTTGGCCTCAGACAGAAGGTCTAGGGCGCGCTGGGTGTTTGGACACCAGAGTTTCGACACACTGTGTTTCGGAAAAAGTTTTTTTTCTTCTATATATTTCCCATTTGAGTCCATAAGTAGTACAATCTGTGTCTTGTGTTTGTCCTCAGTGGGTGTGGGGGGGTTGTCAAAGGGGCTATCAGGTTGGCTGGCAGGGGGGGTGCTCAGAGGGGGTGAGAGCCTCTGGGCTTGGGGTTCTTCATTTGTCTGTTCTGCTGTGATGTCGACTCTATGGTCAGGGTCTGGTGTGGACTGTTCTGCTGTGGTGTCGAATCTATGGTCAGGGTCTGTTGTGGACTGTTCTGCTGTGGTGTCGAGACTTTTGTTGCGTGCTGAGGTGGGCTGTTCTGCTGACCTCTCTAGTGGGTTGTTCTCTGTCACACGCCGTCCCCCTCAACTTCTCCTCCATCCCCCTCACCCTCTCCTCCATCCCCCTCAACCTCTCCTCCACCAGCAGTCTGATACTCTCCTCTAGTGCTCTGTTCTGCTCCTCTTTCTCCTGTTGTATTTGTCTCACCACTGTCCAAAGTGCAGATATGTCTCTGTCCACCTCCAGCTCTCCGGGTCTGGTTAAGGGGCTGTTGTTGTGCTGGACTGTTGTCCAGCTCCACCTGCCTTACCTCCAGCTGGGTGAATTTGTCCTTCATTTCAATGAGGGAGTGGTAATCTGTGCTGGGAGGTTGACTCTCCGCTGGGGGTTGCTCATCTGTGGGGTTACATAATGAAGAGGTCTGATCTGACCCGCTCAGTGTGGGGGTATCTTTATCAAGGGAGAGCTTCTCCTGCTGGGCAAATTCTTTGATTAGGTAAAAGTCCAGCTGAAACTGTTTGTGGTTACTCTGTACCATTACTGTTCCGGATTTATAGATATTTATATTACTTAACTCAGAGTCCTCGTTATCAAGTATTCTGAGTTTCCACCCCTCGTTAACCCCCCCTCTCTTAACAAAGGGGTAGTGTGCTAATATGGCACTGTGCCATGCCAGGGGATGGTTTGTGTGGAAGATAAGGTTGCTGATTTTCCATTTTTGTAATAGTCAGCAAAAAGTGTTTCTTGATTTTCCATAAGGAGCTTCTTCTTGTGGTCTTTTCTTGCCTTATCATTCTTTACATGCAAAGGGTACTGTATTTTAATTACCTCTGAACAGCAGGAGGGAGCTTCTAAGGCCTCTCCATTTGGTTGGGGTAGACTGTGTGACTCTCCTGCCATTGTTGGGCTAATGGGCTTTGACACCTCTCACTTGACACGTCAGTGCTAGTTGAAGCTGTATCAAGCTTGGTAGAATTATGTTAGAATTCAGTCCTTATAAAGTAATGTTGTGTATTTTTCTTCTTGGCTTTTGGAAATAAAATATCGTTTCAGACTAAACATTACTCACTCAGTTCCAGGTTGGATGGTGTTTTCAGGTTTCTGTTGTTTTCCAGAGAATTTGCTGTATAGGGTAATAAATCCTTGGTAGTTGTGAACTTTCCAGGTGATTCCGTAATTCCGTCCAAAATCAGGTTGTAGGTTTTAAGTTTTGATTTGAAGTAGGGGTTATGTTGAAGAGGGTAGAATCCAGTATGTGTTCCTGACAAAAAATCCAAGTTTATCTAACTCCTAATCTAGCTTTTTTAAAGAAAATGCTGAAAAATGCAGGAGCTCTGATCCTGACCTCTGCTCTGCTCTGCTCTTCTCTCTCTCTACCTCCCCCTCTCCCCCTCTCTCTCTACCTCCCCCTCTACCTCCCCCTCTCTCTCTACCTGCCCCTCTACCTCCCCCTCTCTCTCTACCTCCCCCTCTCTCTCTACCTCCCCCTCTACCTCCCCCTCTCTCTCTACCTCCCCCTCTACCTCTAACTCCCCCTCTCTCTCTACCTCTCTCTCTACCTCCCCCTCTACCTCCCGCTCTACCTCCCCCTCCCCCTCTACCTCCCCCTCTCTCTCTACCTCCCCCTCTCTCTCTACCTCCCCCTCTCTCTACCTCCCCCTCTCTCTCTACCTTCCCCTCTCTCTCTACCTCCCCCTCTCTCTCTACCTCCCCCTCTACCTCCCCCTCTCTCTCTACCTCCCCCTCTACCTCCCCCTCTCTCTCTACCTCCCCCTCTCTCTCTACCTCCCCCTCTACCTCCCCCTCTCTCTCTACCTTCCCCTCTCTCTCTACCTCCCCCTCTACCTCCCCCTCTACCTCCCCCTCTCTCTCTACCTCCCCTTCTACTGCCCCCTCTCTCTCTACCTCCCCCTCTCCCTCCCCCTCTCTCTCTCTCTCTCTCCATCTCTCACTCCACCCCCCCTCTCTCTCTATCTATCGCTCTCTCCATCTCCCCCCCCTCTCTCTCTATATATATATCTCTCTATCCATCTCTCACTTCATCTCCCCCTCTCTCGCTACCTCCCCCTCTCTCTCTACCTCCCCCTCTACCTCTACCTCCCCCTCTACCTCCCCCTCTCTCTCTACCTCCCCCTCGACCGCCCCCTCTCTCTCTACCTCACCCTCTCCCTCCTCCTCTCTCTCTCTCTCCATCTCTCACTCCACCCCCTCTCTCTCTATCTATTGCTCTCTCCATCTCCCCCTCTCTCTCTCTATCTCTCTATCCATCTCTCACTCCATCTCCCCTCTCTCTCTACCTCCCCCTCTACCTCCCCCTCTCTCTCTCTCTCTCTCTCCATCTCTCACTCCATCTCCCCCCTCTCTCTCTATCCATCTCTCTCTCCCCATCTCTCTCTCCATCTCTCACTCATCTCCCCCTCCCCCTCTCTCTCTCTCCATCTCCCCCCTCTCTCTCTCCATCTCCATCTCTCACTCCATATCCCCCCTCTCTCTCTATCTATCTATCTATCTCTCTCTCCATCTCTCTATCTCTATATCTTTCTCTGTCTCTCACTCCATCTCCCCCTCTCTCTCTCTCTGTCTATCTATCTTTCTCTCTCTGTCTTTATGTTTCCTGCTGAGTTATATTCTACTGTATGGACGCACGACCACACAAATGAAGCTTCGAGGGGGTACTACACACAGACCAACACATTCTACCAACAGCGAGATGGAGGCTATTGACAAATAAGTAAATTATAGGGAACTCGATAACCTTTACTTGGTATGAGAGAGAGAACCACCCCCCCCCCCCCCCCCCCCCCCAAAAAAAAAACAAAAAACTGCTGAGATGGGTTCTATTGTGCCTTTGGATGGTTGCTCTGTGTTTACTCATAGTTCACTTAAAACAACAACCTCCCTTCACTTTCTCAAGCACACACACACACACACACACACACTCACTCACGCACAAACACATGCACACACACACGCATGCACACAAGCACACACACACACACACACACACACACACACACACACACACACAAGTACAGAATCCTTTGCCTTAGTTAGTAATTAGGTCAGAGTGTTTTATGCCCAGATTGCATATTTCTGTACTCCAAATCCGAAGTGTTAAAAACTGAAATGATTAAGCCTGTGTGTTCAGCATCCACCCTCTCCTCAATCAGTGTACATTTACTGAGCAGCACACGTACGCACACAAACTCTGTGTAAGTTTAATGAGAAACACACGTACGCACACAAACTCTGTGTAAGCTTCCTGAGGAATACAACCCCCCTAAGATGTAATTATACATCATATACACATTCCACTGACTCAGGAGAGAGTTTATACTGTAGCTATTTTTCGCTCTCCCTCTCTCCCTCTCCCTCTCCCTCTCCCTCGCTAAAATATTTAGAGTGCTTGTAGTAATTGACATAATTTGAGTCAATTGGAAGTATACCTGTGGATGTATTTCAAGGCCTAACTTCAAACTCAGTGCCTCGTTGCTTGACATCATGGGAAAATCAAAAGAAATCAGCCAAGAACTCAGAATAAAAATTGCAGACCCCCAAAAGTCTGGTTCATCCTTGGGAGCAATTTCCAAACGCCTGAAGGTACCACATTCATCTGTACAAACAATAGTTTACAAGTATAAACACCATTGGACCACGCAGCCGTCATACTGCTCAGGAAGGAGAAGCGTTCTGTCTCCTAGAGATGAACGTACTTTGGTGAGAGAAGTGCAAATCAATCCCAGAACATCAGCGAAGGACCTTGTGAAGATGCTTCAGAAAATGTAACTATATCCACAGTAAACCGAGTCCTATATGTCGACATAACCTGAAAGTCCGCTCAGCAAGGAAGAAGCAACTGCTCCAAACTCGTCACAGTTTGCAACTGCACATGGGGGAAAATATTGTACTTTTTGGAGAAATGTCCTCTGGTCTGATGAAAAAAAAAAATAGAACTGTTTTGACATAATGACCATCGTTATGTTTGGAGGAAAAGGGGGGAGGCTTGCAAGCCGAAGAACACTATCCCACAGGGGAGGCAGCATCATGTAGTGGGGGTGCTTTCCTGCAGGAGGGACTGGTGCACTTCACAATCTAGATGGCATCATGAGGTAGGAAAGTTATGTGTATTTATTTGAGCAACATCTCAAGACATCAGGAAGTTAAAGCTTGGTCGTAAATGGGACTTCCAAATGGACAATGTCTCCAAGCATACTTCCAAAGTTGTGGCAAAATGGCTTAAGGACAACAAAGTCAAGGTATTGGAGTGGCCATCACAAAGCCCTGACCTCAATCCTATAGAAAAACTGTGGATGGAACTGAAAAAGCGTGTGCAAGCAAGGAGGCCTACAAACCTGACTTAGTTACTCCAGCTCTGTCAGGAAACTGGGCCAAAATTCACCCAACTTATTGTGGGAAGCTTGTGGAAGGCTACCCGAAACGTTTGACACATGTAAAACAATTTAAATGCAATGCTACCAAATACTAATTGAGTGTATGTAAACTTCTGACCCACTGGGAATGTGATGAAAGAAATATAAGCTGAAATAAATCATTCTCTCTACTATCATTCTGACATTTCACATTCTTAAAATAAATTGGAGATCCTAACTGACCTAAGACAGGGAAGTTTTACTGGGATTAAATGTCAGTAATTGTGAAAAACTGGGTTTAAATGTATTTGGCTATGGTGTCTGTAATCTTCTGACTTCAGCTCTATGTGTGTGTTTTGTGTGTCAGTATGCGTGTTTGTGTGTGTATGCGTAGGTAGTGTGTGTGTGTGAATTAGTCGTGCACAGGTCAGCTGTTTGTTCACCCTCCCGCAATTGCTAATATCCCATCCGCAACCACCCGACTATATGTATGTGATAAAGTGAATATCTGAGACCCTCACCCGACCCCAAACAATTTTTTTTGACAGGGGGTACAGGATTTGTTTGCCTCATTTAAATTGGTTACTGCTTATAATTTCAGACATTTTATTAGGCTATTTGTTAGTGAATTATAATTAGATGCATCTAGCTTCTCTTCTGTCATTATATGTTACCCTAGAAGACTAAATTGCTCACCAGAATAATGTCATAGATCGACAGAATGAATGCTTCAATCCAACTGACATCTGTAAAGTTCTGTCTTCTTTTGCAGAGCAAATATGTTTAGGGACCGGGGAGAAAATACAATGAAGACGTTTAGGGACCGGAGAGAAATACAATAAAGACATTTAGGGAACGGGGAGAAAATACAATGAAGACGTTTAGGGACCGGGGAGAAAATACAATTGAGACATTTAGGGACCGGGGAGAAAATACAATAACAAATATGTATAACACGGGAAAGATTTTCTGTGCAAAATGTCCAAATGACATCAGTTTGACCGGTTGTAAGAAAAAGAAAGCTGTGAAAACGACCCAACATGTTTCTGATAAGATTTCAGTTCGGCTTTGATGCACATTTTATGTGTTTGAAATACTATCCGTTTTTAATTATGTTTTTATAATGAAGAAGGCATCTCTACAGATCGTATCTAACTGAGCATTGCATTCTCTCAAGATGCAGAAGTAAATCAATCATATTTCTCCGCTCCTGTTCCCAAGACCAAATTTCAATTTTACTGCAGGAAATGCTTAATTCTGCAGGAGTTAATATTAAGGCTATGTAAGAGTTTATCAACCTACAGTCAGTGTCCAGATTTCAGTTTCCATTTAAGTCATCTGAACAGTAGGCTACAGTTCCCTTGACGTGCAACAGGTTTAACGGCCGTTGTTGGTGGAAGAAGAGGATGACCAATGCGCAGCGTGGTAACTGTCCATGTTAGATCATTTATTATCATGAGAACACTAAACAAAATAACAAAGGCGCAAGAACGAAACAGTCCTGTCTGGTGTAGACAGAAAACAATCACCTACAACTCAAGGGTGAAAACAGGCTTCCTAAGTATGGTTCTCAATCAGGGACAACGATTGACAGCTGCCTCTGATTGAGAACCATACAAGGCCAAACACAGAAATAGCAAATCATGTAAAAACTAAAATTGACAACCCACCCAACTCACGCCCTGACCATACTAAAACAAAGACATAACAAAAGGTCAGAACGTGACAACAGGCCTATTTGAAGTCCTGTGTTGTGACTGTTGAATTTGTACAGAGCCTCACAATCATCACATCACTACACTGCTATCATCCTCTCCTACCACTTCACCTAATCTTTTCCAAACATTACTTTTCTGGTCCTGGTTTCTGGTCCTCCCTTCTCTTTATCAATTCTCCATTTCACATCTTTTTTCTTATTGAATTAAACTTTGACAATGTCCTTTTTACCTCGTGGATCAATGTTGACTTCTTCTTCCCGTTCCCAAAATCATTATTTGCCGATTGTCTGTGTCGGCTATTTGCCACGCATACAGTTAACCCCTCAAGTTTAGGTTTAGTACTAATACCAGATAGACTAAAATAATGAAAGAAATGTAGCCTAGATATAAATTGCACAGGAATTATACATTTCTGGATTATTTAAGGTATCGTTTTGTCTTTATTCAACCCCCAATATTTAATGACCCTAAATCCCATCTGTCCCGCGGGGTGGCAGGGTAGCCTAGTGGTTAGAGTGTTGGACTAGTAACCTGGAAGGTTGCAAGTTCAAACCCCCGAGCTGACAAGGTACAAATCTGTCTTTCTACCTCTGAACAGGCAGTTAACCCACTGTTCCCCAGTAGGCCGTCATTGAAAATAAGAATTTGTTCTTAACTGACTTGCCTGGTTAAATAGAGGTACAAAAAAAGAAATACAAATGATTGCAGGGACTGCACAAAGTGTGTTTGGGTTTTGTGTGAGAGTGTGAGTGAGTGTTTACAGATGGTATTGTGAGTGTCAGTGTGAGTGAGTTTGTATATAGTGTTTACAGATGGTATTGTGAGTGTCGGATAGGGTCAGAGCAGCATAGTCTGGGTAACCACTTAGCAGTCATATAGCTATTTACCAGTCCTATAGCTATTTAGCAGTCACATGGCTATTTAGCAGTCATATGGCTATTTAGCAGTCACATGGCTATTTAGCAGTCATATGGCTATTTAGCAGTCACATGGCTATTTAGTAGTCATATGGCTCTTTAGCAGTGACATGGCTGTTTAGCAGTCATATAGCTATTTAGCAGTCATATAGCTATTTAGCAGTCATATAGCTCTTTCGCAGTGACACGGCTATTTAGCAGTCATATGGCTATTTAGCAGTCATATAGCTATTTAGCAGTCACATGGCTATTTAGCAGTCACATGGCTATTTAGCAGTCACATGGCTATTTAGCAGTCACATGGCTATTTAGCAGTCATATAGCTCTTTAGCAGTCATATGGCTATTTAGCAGTAATATGGCTGTTTAGCATTCATTTGGCTCTTTAGCAGTAATATGGCTCTTTAGCAGTCATATGGCTATTTAGCAGTCACATGGCTATTTAGCAGTCATATGGCTCTTTAGCAGTCACATGGCTATTTAGCCGTCATATAGCTCTTTAGCAGTCATATGACTATTTAGCAGTAATATGGCTGTTTAGCGGTCATATGGCTCTTTAGCAGTAATATGGCTCTTTAGCAGTCATATGGCTCTTTAGCAGTAATATGGCTCTTTAGCAGTCATATGGCTATTCAGCAGTCATATGGCTGGAAGGTTGCAAGGTTGTTAAGTCCTTAGTGACACGGACGCCAAGGAACTAGAAGCTCTCAACTGGTAGTTAGACGTCATCCAACACGTTTTCACAAAAAGATCCTTACCAGTCGTCCGTATCTGATAATCACACGAACCAGCGGTAATGTGACTGCACAAAAAGCTCACAGTATAAAGCACTGAGTTCTATTGCTGTGACTTGTGATGTAGGTTTCAAATCCACTGCGGGATGTTCTCTTTCTCCATTTTTGAAAATGTAGAATAGTTTTAGTGTGTTGAGAAGGGAAGTACAGTCAACACCTTGAAAATGAAGATTGAAGAATGGTTTACAATGTTATGGACTGATGTTAGGGACTTGAGATATCACCACATGGTAAGTATAGCAGAGCACCATTCAAATCCCATCTATCATTATTGTCAATAGACTGTCCCTCGGAGCTGTCAAACAGCACAGAGAGTGTGGACTAGTTCCTTAAAGCCATTTGTGATATTACAACAACAACACTGTTTCCCCTGCTGACATCATCGCACATGAGACTGAACGACACAATGTTTACTGTCATTTTAGACTGAGCTGAGCGACGCTCCTCAATATCACCAATTAAAGCTTTGGTGGGGGCTGCTGTCACCCCCCACTGCTGATTCCATCTTTAAGCCCCAATCAATTACATTTACTGACCAAATATCACCAGTTTCATATTCATTTTGATGACTAATCAATCTAACTTTGTGTGTGTGTGTGTTCACGCCAGCTCAAGGAAAGACTGAGAACTGTTTCATATTCATTCAGACAGCCTATACGTTCCCTTGGCAACATTGAGGGTTCATATTCCCTGGCTGTCTGGGTTGGCCCAGGATAACTGTGTCATATCCTCACAGCCGTTAAATAAAATATATTTTTCCCTCTCTTGCCTCTCTGCCCTTTGGATTAAAATGTAAAGTAGTCACAGGCTAAAAGCCGTAGCCTTTCTGTCAGCTTTAAGATGCTGTCACCGGTGCTTCAAAATGACTTTGTGCAGCGAGTCTCAAAGTCTAGAAGGTTCCAGGAGAGATGAAAACATAGTAGAAGAAGAAAGAGAGAAGAGAAGGAGGATGAGAGAGGGAGAGCAGACAGGTCATGTTGCAGCTACAATGGGCCGATTCTTCTGAAAAAGTTGGCTTCCCTCTATCATTCTGCCCTCTCTCCTCCATCTCTCTGCCCTCTCTCCTCCATCACTCTGCCCTCTCTCCTCCATCTCTCTGCCCTCTCTCCTCCATCACTCTGCCCTCTCCCCTCCATCACTCTGCCATCTCTCCTCCATCACTCTGCCCTCTCTCCTCCATCTCTCTGCCCTCTCTCCTCCATCTCTCTGCACTCTCTCCTCCATCACTCTGCCATCTCTCCTCCATCACTCTGCCCTCTCTCCTCCATCTCTCTGCCCTCTCTCCTCCATCTCTCTGCCCTCTCTCCTCCATCTCTCTGCCCTCTCTCCTCCATCTCTCTGCCCTCTCTCCTCCATCTCTCTGCCCTCTCTCCTCCATCACTCTGCCCTCTCTCCTCCATCACTCTGCCCTCTCTCCTCCATCTCTCTGCCCTCTCTCCTCCATCTCTCTGCCCTCTCTCCTCCATCACTCTGCCCTCTCCCCTCCATCACTCTGCCATCTCTCCTCCATCACTCTGCCCTCTCTCCTCCATCTCTCTGCCCTCTCTCCTCCATCTCTCTGCCCTCTCTCCTCCATCACTCTGCCATCTCTCCTCCATCACTCTGCCCTCTCTCCTCCATCTCTCTGCCCTCTCTCCTCCATCTCTCTGCCCTCTCTCCTCCATCTCTCTGCCCTCTCTCATCCATCTCTCTGCCCTCTCTCCTCCATCTCTCTGCCCTCTCTCCTCCATCTCTCTGCCCTCTCTCCTCCATCTCTCTGCTCTCTTTCCTCCATCACTCTGCCCTCTCTCCTCCATCACTCTGCCCTCTCTCCTCCATCACTCTGCCCTCTCTCCTCCATCACTCTGCCCT
The DNA here is from genome assembly GCF_013265735.2 of Oncorhynchus mykiss. Classification (NCBI taxonomy): domain Eukaryota; kingdom Metazoa; phylum Chordata; class Actinopteri; order Salmoniformes; family Salmonidae; genus Oncorhynchus; species Oncorhynchus mykiss. Next base: position 40,484,415 of record NC_048588.1, read on the forward strand.
CTCTCCTCCATCACTCTGCCCTCTCTCCTCTGTCTCTGCCCACTCTCCTCCATCACTCTGCCCTCTCTCCTCCATCACTCTGCCATCTCTCCTACATCACTCTGCCCTCTCTCCTCCATCTCTCTGCCCTCTCCCCTCCATCTCTCTGCCCTCTCCCCTCCATCTCTCTGCCCTCTTTCCTCCATCTCTCTGCCCTCTCTCCTCCGTCACTCTGCCCTCTCTCCTCTGTCTCTGCCCACTCTCCTCCATCACTCTGCCCTCTCTCCTCCATCACACAGCCCTCTCTCCTCCATCACTCTGCCCTCTCTCCTCCATCTCTCTGCCCTCTCTCCTCCATCACTCTGCCCTCTCTCCTCCATCACTCTGCCCTCTCTCCTCCATCACTCTGCCCTCTCCTCCATCACTCTGCCCTCTCTCCTGCATCACTCTGCCCTCTCTCCTCCATCTCTCTGCCTTCTCTCCTCCATCTCTCTGCCCTCTCTCCTCCATCACTCTGCCCTCTCTCCTCTATCTCTCTGCCCTCTCTACCCCATCTCTCTGCTTTTCCAGTTTGCTGTATCTGTGTGGAGATAAATCACAACCACCAGAACTTTCTCAAGGGCTGGCAGGAGAGAGGGGTTAGAAACATGAAAGCCTAGCGCTCAAATATTAGCTATCTGCTAAGTATACAAGATAAAAGAACACAGTTTCACATTCTCAGACACACACACACACACACACACACACACACACACACACACACACACACACACACACACACACACACACACGGACCACAAACACGGACCACAAACACGGACCACAAACACGGACCACAAACACAAACAGGCACACTGAAAACGACAAAGTTGCATATTTACTTGTTGCTTCAGATACTTTTGGTTCTGTGGGAGTGGTGTCTCCCTGTTGGTGAGAAAAAGGGAGATGGAAAGAGTAGGAAGGGATGAGAGAGAGAGCAGAGAGCTCTTTTGGTTATCTCAACCCTCCTTATGCCCCCGCCACAAAAGAGAGGAACAGGGAGATAAAGACATCCAATATTGCCTCTGCACCCTTTTTGGGAGCATGTTTTAACACGAGACCTGGATAATACATCCTCCCAAAATCCATTTACAAAGACCAAGATAAATCTACAGACCTTTATACAGCAGTCGTACTACAGACAGAGGAGGACGAGGGAGAGAAAAGAGAGGAGGAGGGAGAGGAGGAGGAGGAACATGAAGGAGTGGGTTTTGTGAGAATGGGTGGATAGAGGGAGGTAAGGAGAGGAGGAGGGAGAGGAGGAGGGGGAACATGAAGGAGTGGATTTTGTGAGAATGGGTGGATAGAGGGATTTAAGGAGGAAAGGACAAGGGAGGGACATTTATAAATAGAATAAGGTAGTAAGAGAGGGATGAGTCAAGAGAGGGATGAGGGAGAAGTAGAGGGATGAGGGTGAAAGAGAGGGATGAGGGAGAAAGAGAGGGATGAGGGAGAAATAGAGGGATGAGGAATCTAAAGTTTTGTAGAGGGAAAAGTGGAGAGAGGGAATAATTTGAAGAACAGAAAATGTATAATTCTCTAACAAATAGGTCCTCGTGACCATCTTGACAGACTAACCTACGTGTCTCAATGGGAGACACCTCTACCACTTTAACCCCTCTGCCAGTTCTAGCCAACGTGTGTTCTGTCCTCATCCTTCACATCTCATCCTCAGCTTCACACCTCAACCACCACCTACACTACACAGGACATACTCAGCAGGTATCTTGCCCTAAGGTGCCACGTTAGTGGGTTTTTACAGATTGTTTTTCAACTGTGATGTCACCCTACCCTACAGATGTAGTGTCTTAATTTGACCTGTACTGTTGCAGCAAAATAAGTCTGCAACAGCAGGATTTATACGTTTAGTCCATAATGTTGCTTGATCGGTGATTACGGTATTAGCTGGTAAAAATGTGAATTCAGTGAATTCATGTAAATCACAAAGCTCGTCTGCATTTCCTTCTAAGCAAAGAAAAAATTCTCAGCAATTAAGGAGTTATCAAATTAAGACCCTACACCTGTATATTTGTCTGTGTCTTTGTAGGCTGAGAATAGTTCTTACCAGAGCATTTCAGAAACAGCGCAGCAACACTAAGGACTCTAGGGTGTTTTCTCCTTGAATGTTGAATTATTACGTAACATATTTTGTTACAAATCAAATCAACATTTATTTGTCACGTGCGCCGAATACAACAAGTGTAGACTTTACCGTGAAATGCTGAGTACAACAGGTGTAGACTTTACCGTGAAATGCTGAATACAACAAGTGTAGACTTTACCGTGAAATGCTGAATACAACAAGTGTAGACTTTACCGTGAAATGCTGAATACAACAGGTGTAGACTTTACCGTGAAATGCTGAATACAACAAGTGTAGACTTTACCGTGAAATGCTGAATACAACAGGTGTAGACTTTACCGTGAAATGCTGAATACAACAGGTGTAGACTTTACCGTGAAATGCTGAATACAACAAGTGTAGACTTTACCGTGAAATGCTGAATACAACAGGTGTAGACTTTACCGTGAAATGCTGAATACAACAAGTGTAGACTTTACCGTGAAATGCTGAATACAACAGGTGTAGACTTTACCGTGAAATGCTGAATACAACAAGTGTAGAATTTTACCGTGAGATGCTGAATACAACAAGTGTAGACTTTACCGTGAAATGCTGAATACAACAGGTGTAGACTTTACCGTGAAATTCTGAATACAACAGGTGTAGACTTTACCGTGAAATGCTGAATACAAGAAGTGTAGACTTTACCGTGAAATGCTGAATACAACAAGTGTAGACTTTACCGTGAAATGCTGAATACAACAAGTGTAGACTTTACCGTGAAATGCTGAATACAACAGGTGTAGACTTTACCGTGAAATGCTGAATACAACAAGTGTAGACTTTACCGTGAAATGCTGAATACAACAAGTGTAGACTTTACCGTGAAATGCTGAATACAACAAGTGTAGACTTTACCGTGAAATGCTGAATACAACAAGTGTAGACTTTACCGTGAAATGCTGAATACAACAAGTGTAGACTTTACCGTGAAATGCTGAATACAACAAGTGTAGACTTTACCGTGAAATGCTGAATACAACAGGTGTAGACTTTACCGTGAAATGCTGAATACAACAGGTGTAGACTTTACCGTGAAATGCTGAATACAACAAGTGTGGACTTTACCGTGAAATGCTGAATACAACAGGTGTAGAATTTACCGTGAAATGCTGAATACAACAAGTGTAGACTTTACCGTGAAATGCTGAATACAACAAGTGTAGACTTTACCGTGAAATGCTGAATACAACAAGTGTAGACTTTACCGTGAAATGCTGAATACAACAAGTGTAGACTTTACCGTGAAATGCTGAATACAACAAGTGTAGACTTTACCGTGAAATGCTGAATACAACAAGTGTAGACTTTACCGTGAAATGCTGAATACAACAAGTGTAGACTTTACCGTGAAATGCTGAATACAACAAGTGTAGACTTTACCGTGAAATGCTGAATACAACAAGTGTAGACTTTACCGTGAAATGCTGAATACAACAGGTGTAGACTTTACCGTGAAATGCTGAATACAACAAGTGTAGACTTTACCGTGAAATGCTGAATACAACAGGTTTAGACTTTACCGTGAAATGCTGAATACAACAAGTGTAGACTTTACCGTGAAATGCTGAATACAACAAGTGTAGACTTTACCGTGAAATGCTGAATACAACAGGTTTAGACTTTACCGTGAAATGCTGAATACAACAAGTGTAGACTTTACCGTGAAATGCTGAATACAACAAGTGTAGACTTTACCGTGAAATGCTGAATACAACAAGTGTAGACTTTACCGTGAAATGCTGAATACAACAGGTTTAGACTTTACCGTGAAATGCTGAATACAACAAGTGTAGACTTTAATGTGAAATGCTGAATACAACAAGTGTAGACTTTACCGTGAAATGCTGAATACAACAGGTGTAGACTTTACCGTGAAATGCTGAATACAACAGGTGTAGACTTTACCGTGAAATGCTGAATACAACAGGTGTAGACTTTACCGTGAAATGCTGAATACAACAAGTGTAGACTTTATCGTGAAATGCTGAATACAACAAGTGTAGACTTTACCGTGAAATGCTGAATACAAC
>NC_048588.1:40493590-40496090 GCF_013265735.2 Oncorhynchus mykiss
TGAGAGCCAACAGGAAAATACATTTGTTGCATAGTTAAATATGAAAGGGAGTGGTCGTTAGCTAGCAATATGAAGTAAATATAAACGTAGTGATTCATTAGAGACGAGCAAAACGTTTTCATTTGAATTCTGTGAAATTCTGCTATTATGTTCGCCGGCCTCATTGTTCCAAACCCAACAGTTCAGAACCCCTAGACTATTCCATTTCCGTCTGATGTGTTCTGTTTGATGACATAACGATAGTTCTAAAAGATAGTTCTGGTGTCAGAGGTTAAACAGCAGCATATCCATCCCATCTCAGCCTGTAGTACGGTGTGATTGTGCATGTACGGGGCGGCAGGGTAGCCTAGTGGTTAGAGTGTTGGACTAGTAACCGGAAGGTTGCAAGTTCAAATCCCCGAGCTGACAAGGTACAAATCTGTCGTTCTGCCACTGAACAGGCAGTTAACCCACTGTTCCTAGGCCGTCATTGAAAAATAAGAATTTGTTTTTAACTGACTTGCCTGGTTAAATAAAGGTAAAAAAAAATAATAAATGTGTGTGTGTGTCTTTCAGAGTTGATGCTTTATTTTGGGAGGCTGAGATGCTTCTCTTGGCCCTGCAGTGCCTTGCTGTGCTGTCTCTACTGGGTTATCCATGCAGACATAAGCCTGGTGTTTTACTGATACTGCCTGTCCTTTTTATGATACTGGAAGATGAGATTTAGGAGGAAATCTGTGGAGAGGCGGGGAAAAAACGATGGATTCCTCTCCTCAGCCGTCTCGCCGGACAGACTAGCGTCCAATTTTTATTTGAACGAAATACCTCAGAAAGAGGAGAGTTATGGACAAACAAACACATTCACTGTTTCCTTCTGTTGATCTCTCTCCATCCCTCCATCTACGCATTTATCTCTACCTCTCTACCCCTCTCCCTCTCGCTGTAGCGCTCTCCCTCTATTCCTCACCTTCTCTCACTCTCTCTCTTTCTCTCTCTCTGGTTTGGGTTTGGATTTACATTCATCAATGCCTCTTCTTTATGGTTGTGTTTTTACAGATCATTTGGTGGTTCATTAGTGAATGTAGGATAAATTATTTGTTGTCCCCTGACTGGAGGCATAGAGCATGAAATGCAGGGCTTATGATGCATTTTCATAATTACACTATATATACCAGCCATGCGATCTCCATAGACAAACATTGGCAGTAGAATGGCCTTCCTGAACCTTCAACGTGGCACTGTCATAAGATGCCACCTTTCCAACAAGTCAGTTTATCACATTTCTTCCCTGCTAGAGCTGCCCCAGTCAACTTCAAATGCTGTCATTGTGAAGTGGAAAGGTCTAGGAGCAACAACGGCTCAGCAGTTTAAGTAGCAGGCCTCACATGCTGAGTTTAAGTAGCAGGCCACACAAGCTGAGTTTAAGTAGCAGGCCACACATGCTGAGTTTAAGTAGCAGGCCACACAAGCTGAGTATAAGTAGCAGGCCACACAAGCTGAGTTTAAGTAGCAGGCCACACATGCTGAGTTTAAGTAGCAGGCCACACATGCTGAGTTTAAGTAGCAGGCCACACAAGCTGAGTATAAGTAGCAGGCCACACATGCTGAGTTTAAGTAGCAGGCCACACATGCTGAGTTTAAGTAGCAGGCCACACATGCTGAGTTTAAGTAGCAGGCCACACATGCTGAGTTTAAGTAGCAGGCCACACAAGCTGAATGTAAGTAGCAGGCCACACATGCTGAGTTTAAGTAGCAGGCCACACAAGCTCACCGAACGGAACAGCTGAGTCCTAAAGTGTGCAACACTCACTACCTAGTTACAAACGTCAGCACAATAACTGTTTGTTGGGAGCTTCATGTTATGGGTTTCCATGGCCGAGCAGCCGCACACAAGCCTAAGATCACCATGCACAATGCCAAGCGTTGGATGGAGTGGTGTAAAGCTCCCTGTCATGGGACTCTGGAGCAGTGGAAGCGTGTGCTCTGGTGTGATGAATCACGCTTTACTATCTGGCAATCCGACGGACGCATCTGGGTTTGGCGGATGCCAGGGAAATGCTACCTGCCCCAATGCATAGTGCCAACTGTAAAGTTTGGTGGAGAAGGAATAAGGGCTGTTTTTCATGGTTAAGGCTAGGCCCTTGTGAAGGGAAATCTTAATGCTACAGCATACAAATGACATTCGAGACAATTCCGGGATTCCAACCTTGCGGCAACAGTTTGTAGAAGGCCCTTTTCCTGTTTCAGCATGACAATGCCCCCGAGCACAAAGCAAGGTCCATACAGACATTGTTTGTCGAGATCGGTGTGAAAAAACTTACTGGCCTGCGCAGAGCCCTGAGCTCAACCCCATCGAACACCTTTGGGATGAATTGGAACGCCGACTGCGAGTCAGGCCTAATCGCCCAACATCAGTGCCTGACCTCACTAATGCTCTTTTCTCCACAGCAATGTTTCAACATCCAGTGGAAAACCCTCCCAGAAGAGTTGAGGCTGCTGTGTAGAGAAACATTATGAATGG
>NC_048588.1:40498590-40533590 GCF_013265735.2 Oncorhynchus mykiss
CAGTCTCTCTCTCACTCTCTCTTCTATCACAGTCTCTCTCTCTTGCTCTCTTCTATCAGTCTCTCTCTCTCTCTCTCTCTTCTATCACAATCTCTCTCTCTCTCGCTCTCTCTTCTATCACAGTCTCTCTCTCTCTTCTATCACAGTCTCTCTCTATTGCTCTTCTATCACAGTCTCTCTCTCTCGCTCTCTCTTCTATTTCAGTCTCTCTCTCTCTCGCTCTCTCTCTTCTATCGCAGTCTCTCTCTCTCGCTCTCTCTTCTCTCGCAGTCTCTCTCTTGCTCTCTTTTCTATCACAGTATCACCCTCTCTCTCTATCTCTCTTATATTACAGTCTCTCTCTCTCTCTTCTATCACAGCCAATCTCTCTCTCTTCTATCACAGTCAATCTCTCTCTCTCGCTCTCTCTTCTATCACAGTCTCCCTCTCACTCTCTCTTCTATCACAGTCTCTCTCTCTTGCTCTCTTCTATCAGTCTCTCTCTCTCTCTCTCTTTCTTCTATCACAATCTCTCTCTCTCTCGCTCTCTCTTCTATCACAGTCTCTCTCTCTCTTCTATCACAGTCTCTCTCTCTCGCTCTCTCCTCTATCACAGTCTCTCTCTCTCTTCTATCACAGTCTCTCTCTCTTAATTTCTTATGGCTGCAGGGTCAGTATTGAGTAGCTTGGATGAAAAGGTGCCCATTGTAAACGGCCAGCTCCTCAGTCTCAGTTGCTAATATATGCATAGTATTGGATAGAAAACACTCTAAAGTTTCCAAAACTGTCAAAATATTGTCTGTGAGTATAACAGAACTGACATTGCAGGCGAAACCCTGAGGAAAATCAAACAAGGAAGTGGCTTCTATTTTGAAAACTCCATGTTCCATAGCCTCCCTTTCCTCCATTTAAAGGGATATCAACCAGATTAATTTTATCTATCACTTCCTCAAGTTGTCAACAGTCTTCAGACAAAGTTTCAGGCTTTTATTTTGAAAAATGAGCCAGAAAGATAACATTGCGTTAAGTGGTTGCATGAGTTTTGCTCACGCAACAGAGTTTGGGCTGCCATTGCCTTTCCCTGATTTAAAGTAACTCTGCTTTTTTCTCCATCAACCAGGGTAACGATTTCAAATGTACCACCGTTTATTCCCAATGAGCTGTTGGAGAGCGAGTTAATGCGCTTTGGGAAGTTATGTAGTTTCAAACACCCGGCTTAGAAACAGGTCATGTCGTTTCAAACACCCGGCTCTGAAACAGGTCATGTCATTTCAAACACCCAGCTCTGAAACAGGTTATGTCGTTTCAAACACCCGGCTCTGAAACAGGTTGTCGTTTCAAACACCTGGCTCTGAAACAGGTTATGTCGTTTCAAACACCGGGCTCTGAAACAAGTTATGTCGTTTCAAACTCCCGGCTCAGAAACAGGTCATGTCGTTTCAAACACCCGGCTCTGAAACAGGTTATGTCGTTTCAAACACCCGGCTCTGAAACAGGTTATGTCGTTTCAAACACCCGGCTCTGAAACAGGTTATGTCGTTTCAAACACCCGGCTCTGAAACAGGTTATGTTATTTCGGCGACAGGTGTTTATGTTTTTGGACTCACCGGAGCAGACTTTGGAGTTTAAAGAGTCATTATGACAGTAGAATGTATATGGTTTATGCTAGTACGGGTAGTCAACAGTGTTTTGAGTGTGGGGATGTTGGTCCTAAGTGACATGCTTAACCGAAAAGGGAGAAGGCCGAGTGAGGGGCGCAGGTGGTCCTCTTAACGCCTGGGCCCACTGATGTAGGGAGAGGTGGTCCTCGTAACGCCTGGGCCCACTGATGTAGGGAGAGGTGGTCCTCGTAACTCCTGGGCCCACTGATGTAGGGAGAGGTGGACCTCGTAACGCCTGGGCCCACTGATATAGGGAGAGGTGGTCCTCGTAACGCCTGGGCCCACTGATGTAGGGAGAGGTGGACCTCGTAACGCCTGGGCCCACTGATGTAGGGAGAGGTGGACCTCGTAACGCCTGGGCCCACTGATGTAGGGAGAGGTGGTCCTCGTAACGCCTGGGCCCACTGATATAGGGAGAGGTGGTCCTCGTAACTCCTGGGCCCACTGATGTAGGGAGAGGTGGACCTCGTAACGCCTGGGCCCACTGATGTAGGGAGAGGTGGTCCTCGTAACGCCTGGGCCCACTGATGTAGGGAGAGGTGGACCGACAGCGGTAGAGCAGCCACAAGCACCTGTTGCTTAGGAACAAGTTGTCCGTGTTGAGGGCACGGAGTTGCAGCTTGTACCAGAGGGGAACATAGCATCTGTTATGCAGCAGAAAAATATTGTTGCAGGAGGTAAGGATGGATCTGAGGAGCCATTTCCCCACACTGGTGAGGAGATACCCAGTACAAGTCATGGGGTACAGGAGGGGTTCAGGTGGAGCTAGTCTCCCAGGTAGTGGAGGAGATGCCTGGTATGAGTGATGGGGTACATGAGGGGTTCAGGAGGGGCTAGTCTCCCAGGTAGTGGAGGAGATGTCAAATCAAATCAAATTTTATTTGTCACATACACATGGTTAGCAGATGTTAATGCGAGTGTAGCGAAATGCTTGTGCTTCTAGTTCCGACACTGCAGTAATAACCAACAAGTAATCTAGCTAACAATTCCAAAACTACAATCTTATAGACACAAGTGTAAGGGGATAAAGAATATGTACATAAAGATATATGAATGAGTGGTGGTACAGAGCGGCATAGGCAAGATACAGTAGATGGTATTGAGTGCAGTATATACATATGAGATGAGTATGTAAACAAAGTGGCATAGTTAAAGTGGCTAGTGATACATGTATTACATAAAGATGCAGTAGATGATATAGAGTACAGTATATACGTATACATATGAGATGAATAATGTAGGGTATGTAAACATTATATTAGGTACCATTGTTTAAAGTGGCTAGTGAAATATTTACATCATTTCCCATCAATTCCCATTATTATTAGAGGCTGGAGTTGAGTCAGTGTGTTGGCAGCAGCCACTCAATGTTAGTGGTGGCTGTTTAACAGTCTGATGGCCTTGAGATAGAAGCTGTTTTTCAGTCTCTCGGTCCCAGCTTTGGTGCACCTGTACTGACCTCGCCTTCTGGATGATAGCGGGGTGAACAGGCAGTGGCTCGGGTGGTTGTTGTCCTTGATGATCTTTATGGCCTTCCTGTGACATCGGGTGGTGTAGGTGTCCTGGAGGGCAGGTAGTTTGCCCCCGGTGATGCGTTGTGCAGACTTCACTACCCTCTGGAGAGCCTTACGGTTGTGGGCTCTCGATTGTGCATCTGTAGAAGTTTGTGAGTGCTTTTGGTGACAAGCCGAATTTCTTCAGCCTCCTGAGGTTGAAGAGGCGCTGCTGCGCCTTCTTCACGATGCTGTCTGTGTGGTTGGACCAATTCAGTTTGTCTGTGATGTGTACGCCAAGGAACTTAAAACTTACTACCCTCTCCACTACTGTTCCATCGATGTGGATAGGGGGGTGTTCCCTCTGCTGTTTCCTGAAGTCCACAATCATCTCCTTAGTTTTGTTGACGTTGAGTGTGAGGTTATTTTCCTGACACCACACTCCGAGGGCCCTCACCTCCTCCCTGTAGGCCGTCTCGTCGTTGTTGGTAATCAAGCCTACCACTGTTGTGTCGTCCGCAAACTTGATGATTGAGTTGGAGGCGTGCGTGGCCACGCAGTCGTGGGTGAACAGGGAGTACAGGAGAGGGCTCAGAACGCACCCTTGTGGGGCCGCAGTGTTGAGGATCAGCGGGGTGGAAATGTTGTTGCCTACCCTCACCACCTGGGGGCGGCCCGTCAGGAAGTCCAGTACCCAGTTGCACAGGGCGGGGTCGAGACCCAGGGTCTCGAGCTTGATGACGAGCTTGGAGGGCACTATGGTATTAAATGCCGAGCTGTAGTCGATGAACAGCATTCTCACATAGATATTCCTCTTGTCCAGATGGGTTAGGGCAGTGTGCAGTGTGGTTGAGATTGCATCGTCTGTGGACCTATTTGGGCGGTAAGCAAATTGGAGTGGGTCTAGGGTGTCAGGTAGGGTGGAGGTGATATGGTCCTTGACTAGTCTCTCAAAGCACTTCATGATGACGGAAGTGAGTGCTACGGGGCGGTTGTCGTTTAGCTCAGTTACCTTAGCTTTCTTGGGAACAGGAACAATGGTGGCCCTCTTGAAGCATGTGGGAACAACAGACTGGGATAGGTATTGATTGAATATGTCCGTAAACACACCAGCCAGCCAGATGTCCACTATGAGTGATGGGGTACAGGAGGGGTTCAGGTGTGGCTAGTCTCCAGGTAGTGGAGGAGATGTCCACTACGAGTGATGGGGTAAAGGAGGGCTTCAGGTGGAGCTAGTCTCCCAGGTAGTGGAGGAGATGTCCACTACGAGTGATGGGGTACAGGATGGCTTCAGGTGGAGCTAGTCTCCCAGGTAGTGGAGGAGATGTCCACTTCGAGTGATGGGGTACTGGAGGGGGTTCAGCTGGACTCCAGTCTCCCAGGTAGTGGAGGAGATGTCCACTACGAGTGATGGGGTACATGAGGGGTTCAGGTGGTGCTAGTCTCCCAGGTATTGGAGGAGATGTCCACTACAAGTGATGGGGTACAGGAGGGGGTTCAGGTGAGGCTAGTCTCCCAGGTAGTTTAGGAGATGCCTGGTACGAGTGATGGGGTACAGGATGGGGTTCAGGTGGAGCTAGTCTCCCAGGTAGTTTAGGAGATGCCTGGTACGAGTGATGGGGTACAGGAGGGGGTTCAGGTGTAGCTAGTCTCCCAGGTAGTTTAGCAGATGCCTGGTACGAGTGATGGGGTACAGGAGGGGGTTCAGGTGAGGCTAGTCTCCCAGGTAGTTTAGGAGATGCCTGGTACGAGTGATGGGGTACAAGTAAGGAGTGTTGAGAGGAGTCAGGTGTCTGTGGCCTCAGTTGAGGAGGATCAGGAGAAGGATATGAACATCTCTTTTGATTTGATAGCAGCTAGTGACATCTAAATGTACAATCTAGAAGAGGTAATTTATTGAACCTTTATTTAACTAGGCAAGTCAGTTAATAACAAATTCTTATTTACAACAAAGACCTACTGGGGACAAATGGGTTAACTGCCTAGTTCAGGGGAAGAACGACATATTTTTACCTTGTCAGCTCTGGGATTCAATCTAGCAACCTTTCGGTTCCTGGCCCAACGCTCTAACCACTAGGCTACCTGCCGCCCCAGGTAAATGGGTTCCTGGATCAGACTTTTGGGAAATCTGTCAAATTGACACATTTCTTTGATGTTGAGGTCAGCTGTGGTGTTACAGAAGACGGTGGGGTTAGATCAGTTGAATGTGAAGAAGCGTTTCCGCTTGAGATAATTTGTTACTGCTGTCACGGCAGCAAAAGGTAGTGGGAAAAGTGGTAAGGATAAGGGAAAAGTGGTAAGGATAAGGGAAAAGTGGTAAGGATAAGGGAAAAGTGGTAAGGATAAGGGAAAAGTGGTAAGGATAAGGGAAAAGTGGTAAGGTTAAGGGAAAAGTGATAAGGATAAGGGAAAAGTGGTAAGGTTAAGGGGAAAGTGGTAAGGATAAGGGAAAAGTGATAAGGTTAAGGGAAAAGTGGTAAGGATAAGGGAAAGAGGTAAGGATAAGGCTAAAGTAAAACAATGATAATGATCATGCCTCGTAGGGTGATTTTTCTGAGTGTGATATATAATTGTGTACTACATAAGCAAACTCACATGGGTTATATTGGCTTTGAGGTCAGCCTTGCATTTTGTAGGTGACAGAAGCAAAACGGTCACCTTTTACAGCGATGTGCTCGCCATGACGATTTTGCGTCACAAAGAGTTGGAAGAAGGATGTAAGTCAACTTGTAAGGGCCCTTTATGATGGAAAATGGAGCAAGCCAATGGTCGGCTTGGGGCCAGAGTATGATGACCTTGTGGCTGAACTGATCTACAATTATAGAGTGGGAGAATATCGCCTAGGCAACGACTTCCTCAGTTTGACTCTGCAGTCTAGCCAGGCTGTCAGCAATGCTAAGCTGCTTGGTTGGCCCCTCACTGGGGTTGGAAAGGGCCTCTATATGGCTGAGGCCCCAGGAGGTTATCGCCTCTACCTGGTGGACAAAGAACAGCCTCCCACTGATCCTGTACAGAAGGTGTGTCTGGCAGGGTCTGACCTGCAGGAATCAATACACGGCTGCTCCTCCCTTCTGGGGACGAAGGTGAAAGAGGGCAATAAGGAGAAGAAGACTGTGCTGATGGGATTCACAGAAACTCAGTGTAAACTAGAGCTTCACAACATTTTTGGGACAGTAGATCATGTACCAGCCTTCGGGCAGATAGCATTCTCCTGTCCACGTGAGCAGTTGGCAGATCTTGAAGCCTTGATGACAAAAGGAAACCGTAAAATCCTTACTCCCTTGGTTAGCCTGGATGCCCCTGGGAAGGCTTGGTTAACCTGGTCTCCCCTGGGAAGGCTTGGTTAGCCTGGACTCCCCTGGGAAGGCTTGGTTAGCCTGGATGCTCCTGGGAAGGCTTGGTTAGCCTGGACACCCCTGGGAAGGCTTGGTTAGTCTGGTGTCCCCTGGGAAGGCTTGGTTAGTCTGGTGTCCCCTGGGAAGGCTTGGTTAGCCTGGACTCCCTTGGGAAGGCTTGGTTAGCCTGGACTCCCTTGGGAAGGCTTGGTTAGTCTGGTGTCCCCTAGGAAGGCTTGGTTAGTCTGGTGTCCCCTGGGAAGGCTTGGTTAGCCTGGATGCCCCTGGGAAGGCTTGGTTAGTCTGGTGTCCCCTGGGAAGGCTTGGTTAGTCTGGTCTCCCCTGGGAAGGCTTGGTTAGCCTGGATTCCCCTGGGAAGGCTTGGTTAGCCTGGACACCCCTGGGAAGGCTTGGTTAGCCTGGACTCCCCTGGGAAGGCTTGGTTAGTCTGGTGTCCCCTGGGAAGGCTTGGTTAGTCTGGTGTCCCCTGGGAAGGCTTGGTTAGCCTGGATGCCCCTAGGAAGGCTTGGTTAGCCTGGACTCCCCTGGGAAGGATTGGTTAGTCTGGTGTCCCCTGGGAAGGATTGGTTAGCCTGGACTCCCCTGGGAAGGATTGGTTAGCCTGGACTCCCCTGGGAAGGCTTGGTTAGCCTGGACTCCCCTGGGAAGGATTGGTTAGCCTGGACTCCCCTGGGAAGGCTTGGTTAGCCTGGACTCCCCTGGGAAGGCTTGGTTAGCCTGGACTCCCCTGGGAAGGCTTGGTTAGCCTGGACTCCCCTGGGAAGGATTGGTTAGCCTGGACTCCCCTGGGAAGGCTTGGTTAGCCTGGACTCCCCTGGGAAGGCTTGGTTAGCCTGGACTCCCCTGGGAAGGCTTGGTTAGCCTGGACTCCCCTGGGAAGGCTTGGTTAGCCTGGACTCCCCTGGGAAGGCTTGGTTAGCCTGGACTCCCCTGGGAAGGCTTGATTAGCCTGGACTCCCCTGGGAAGGCTTGGTTAGCCTGGATTCCCCTGGGAAGGCTTGGTTAGCCTGGACTCCCCTGGGAAGGCTTGGTTAGCCTGGACTCCCCTGGGAAGGCTTGGTTAGCCTGGACTCCCCTGGGAAGGCTTGGTTAGCCTGGACTCCCCTGGGAAGGCTTGGTTAGCCTGGACTCCCCTGGGAAGGCTTGGTTAGTCTGGTGTCCCCTGGGAAGGCTTGGTTAGCCTGGACTCCCCTGGGAAGGCTTGGTTAGCCTGGACTCCCCTGGGAAGGCTTGGTTAGCCTGGACTCCCCTGGGAAGGCTTGGTTAGCCTGGACTCCCCTGGGAAGGCTTGATTAGTCTGGTGTCCCCTGGGAAGGCTTGGTTAGCCTGGACTCCCCTGGGAAGGATTGGTTAGCCTGGACTCCCCTGGGAAGGCTTGGTTAGTCTGGTGTCCCCTGGGAAGGCTTGGTTAGCCTGGATGCCCCTAGGAAGGCTTGGTTAGCCTGGACTCCCCTAGGAAGGCTTGGTTAGCCTGGACTCCCCTGGGAAGGCTTGGTTAGCCTGGACTCCCCTGGGAAAGCTTGATTAGCCTGGATGCTCCTGGGAAGGCTTGGTTAGCCTGGACTCCCCTGGGAAGGATTGGTTAGCCTGGACTCCCCTGGGAAGGCTTGGTTAGCCTGGACTCCCCTGGGAAGGCTTGGTTAGCCTGGATGCTCCTGGGAAGGCTTGGTTAGCCTGGACTCCCCTGGGAAGGATTGGTTAGCCTGGACTCCCCTGGGAAGGATTGGTTAGCCTGGACTCCCCTGGGAAGGCTTGGTTAGTCTGGTGTCCCCTGGGAAGGCTTGGTTAGCCTGGATGCCCCTAGGAAGGCTTGGTTAGCCTGGACTCCCCTAGGAAGGCTTGGTTAGCCTGGACTCCCCTGGGAAGGCTTGGTTAGCCTGGACTCCCCTGGGAAGGCTTGATTAGCCTGGACTCCCCTGGGAAGGCTTGGTTAGCCTGGATGCCCCTGGGAAGGCTTGGTTAACCTGGTCTCCCCTGGGAAGGCTTGGTTAGCCTGGATTCCCCTGGGAAGGCTTGATTAGCCTGGATGCTCCTGGGAAGGCTTGGTTAGCCTGGACTCCCCTGGGAAGGATTGGTTAGCCTGGACTCCCCTGGGAAGGCTTGGTTAGCCTGGATGCCCCTGGGAAGGCTTGGTTAACCTGGTCTCCCCTGGGAAGGCTTGGTTAGCCTGGACTCCCCTGGGAAGGCTTGATTAGCCTGGATGCTCCTGGGAAGGCTTGGTTAGCCTGGACTCCCCTGGGAAGGATTGGTTAGCCTGGACTCCCCTGGGAAGGCTTGGTTAGCCTGGACTCCCCTGGGAAGGCTTGGTTAGCCTGGACTCCCCTGGGAAGGCTTGGTTAGCCTGGACTCCCCTGGGAAGGCTTGGTTAGTCTGGACTCCCCTGGGAAGGCTTGGTTAGCCTGCGAAGGCTACAGTACAAGTGGTCATTTGGACTGATTCAGATGCATATGAGATCTGCTTGATATTTTTCTTGTTCTTTGTGTTGTGGGTCCCCAGACCCAATAAAGGTTATTTGCATCTCAAACTCTCTTTCTATCTCTCTCTGTATTCCTCTGTCTCTCTAATATCACTTGTCTCTCTCTCTCTCTCTCTTTTTCTCACTCATTCTTTCTCTCCTATCCCTATATCCTTTCTTCTCTCTTTCTCTCCCTCTCTCCCTCTTCTCTCTCAGTCTCTCGCTCTTTCTCTCCTATCCCAGTCTTTCTTCCATCCCTCTTTCTGTGCACTTCTTACTCCCTCTTTCTGCCTTCTCAACACTGTTTGTGAGACAGGACCCAGGGATCTGTTTGCTTCAGCATGGCCTGTTTATATTGATGCCATTACTAACAGGTCAATTCATTTGATCGATGAGATAAAGGACTCACCCCCTTTGGGGATACTGAGTGTGTGTCTGTTCGTACGTGTGTGTGTGTGTGTGTGTGTGTGTGTGTGTGTGTGTGTGTGTGGGATCCAAATGTCCTCACAAGGATAGTAAAACAAGGAACATTTGACAAGTGGGGACATTTCGCCCCAAAGGAAAATATGTCCACACAGAAACAGAAATGGAAACAGCTTTAGGCATACAACAATGCAGGCAAACACATTTGTTCTCTCCCCCCCCCCCCCCCCTCTCTCTCTTACACACACACACACACACACAAACACACACACACACACACACACACACACACACACACACACACACACACACACACACACACACACACACACACACACACACACTCTCTCTCTCTCTATCAGAGATGAATGGTGTTCGTCATCATGTTAGTTCAATAATATAATAGACTGTGAGTTATGGAGAAATTATAGGATTGTTAATTAATGTTTGGACTGTAGTTTGTTGATGTGTAGCGATGAATATATGATGCATGAATTTTCATGAAGTGACAATCAAATATGGAATGTGTGTGTGTCTCTGGTGCAGGCATATTCAGTACTTTATGACATCATTTTATCTGTAAGCATTAGACATAGCACTTTACGGGTCACATAAAATCAAGTGTGTGTGTTTGTGTGTGTGGTGCTATCTCGTTAATTGTTGCATATCACGTCATAGTACCTTGAAGCATTAGCCTGACATTGAAAAGCCTCGTAAAGTGCATAGTGATTTAGTAACAGGATAAGGTTGTTTTTCTGTACACACAGCTGGAACACATGATTTAGTAACAGGATAAGGTTGTTTTTTTGTACACACAGCTGGAACACATGATTTAGTAACAGGATAAGGTTGTTTTTCTGTACACACAGCTGGAACACATGATTTAGTAACAGGTTAAGGTTGTGGTTGTCTTCTTGTGTTTCAATGGGACTCCAAATCACAGCTGGATGTGATACAGCCTGGATTCGAACCAGGGACTGTAGTGACACTTCTAGCACTGAGATGCAGTGCCTTAGACCGCTGCGCAGTCGGGGAGTACATACAGCTTAACACACGTGTACTGCCAATTACACAGAAACACGATGCTAACACACCATTAGTACCTGCAATGGCACAGAAACACGATGCTAACACACCATTAGTACCTGCAATGGCACAGAAACACGATGCTAACACACCATTAGTACCTGCAATGGCACAGAAACACGATGCTAACACACCACTAGTACCTGCTACTCAGTAAGGGACAAATGCACCACTTCATAACTGACTCTAATCACCAATATAAGATGTGTATACGTATGTGTGTGCTTGTTTGTTTGTCTGTTTGTTTGTGTGTGTGCGTGCGTGTGCGTGTGTGTGCGTGTGCGTGTTTGTGTTTGTGTTTGTGTGTGTGTGTGTGTTTGTGTGTGTGTGTGTGTATGTATTTAATTACCTCCTATTAAACAAACAGTTTAATTACGGTTTCACAGTAGAACAGAAAGTCTAACACAGGCCATCACACTTACAGAGAGGTCTCCACACTTAAATACCACCGTCATGTCTTTAACAAAGGCCAGTCACATTACATAGAGTTTACAACGAGAGAGAGAGAGAGAGAGAGAGGTTGCGAGGGAGAGAGAGAGAGAGAGAGAGCGAAGGAGAGGGAGGGAGAGAGAGAGCAACGGAGAGGGAGAGGGAGGGAGAGAGCGACGGAGAGGGAGAGGGAGAGAGAGAGCGACGGAGAGGGAGAGGGAGGGAGAGAGAGAGAGAGCGACGGAGAGGGAGAGGGAGAGAGAGAGCGACGGAGAGGGAGAGGGAGGGAGAGAGAGAGTGACGGAGAGGGAGAGGGAGAGAGAAAGAGCAAGAGAGGGAGGGAGAGAAAGAGCGATGGAGAGGGAGAGGGAGGGAGAGAGAGCGACGGAGAGGGAGAGGGAGAGGGAGGGAGAGAGAGAGCGACGGCGAGGGAGAGGGAGAGAGAGAGCGACGGAGAGGGAGGGAGAGAGAGCGACAGAGAGGGAGGGAGAGAGAGAGCGACGGAGAGGGAGGGAGAGAGAGAGCGACGGAGAGGGAGGGAGAGAGAGCGACGGAGAGGGAGGGAGAGAGAGAGCGAAGGAGAGGGAGGGAGAGAGAGAGCGACGGAGAGGGAGGGAGAGAGAGTGACGGAGAGGGAGGGAGAGAGAAAGAGCGAGAGAGGGAGGGAGAGAGAGAGTGACGGAGAGGGAGAGGGAGAGAGAAAGAGCGAGAGAGGGAGGGAGAGAGAGAGCGACGGAGAGGGAGAGGGAGAGAGAAAGAGCGAGAGAGGGAGGGAGAGAGAGAGCGACGGAGAGGGAGGGCGAGAGAGAGCGACGGAGAGGGAGAGGGAGAGAGAAAGAGCGAGAGAGGGAGATAGAGAGAGGAGGCGGGGGGCAAGATTAACTATAAAGGAATATAAAGGAAGTGTGAAGTGACGGGGCATTTGGTAAAATATAAAAAAAAACTGGGCGATTCTTCACTTTCCTGTTTTTCTTCTGTTATTCCACGTTCAGCAGTTCTGTTTCCTCCCCTCACCCATCAGTCAGGCCAGAGGGATATGTGACTGCTCAGTATGGGTGTGTCTCTCTGTGAGTGTATGTATTTGTTTGTGTCTCTCTGTGAGTGTATGTACTTGTGTGTGTCTCTCTGTGAGTGTATGTATTTGTGTGTGTCTCTCTGTGAGTGTATGTATTTGTGTGTGTCTCTCTGTGAGTGTATGTATTTGTGTGTGTCTCTCTGTGAGTGTATGTATTTGTGTGTGTCTCTCTGTGAGTGTATGTATTTGTTTGTGTCTCTCTGTGAGTGTATGTATTTGTGTGTGTGTGTGTGTGTGAGTGTGTGTGTCTGTCTCCACGTGTACATTCACTAGATTAGAGCACATACCCCTCTATATAGTACACACAGACACATACACCTCATCTGTTATGATTACCATATGTTAAAGTCAGATGTCTGGCGTACTCTGTCTATCACCTTAGGTGACTAGTGAGTGATGACTACACCTTGGTCCATATAGATCCGTTGGAAGCCCACTATGTCTGTCTGAAACACACCTTAAAACAGCCAGCATGCCCATCTCAGCCCCTTCCTACCAACCTCCATCCTTCACACACTAAAGGTCAATTCTTCCTATCAATCTCCATCACAAACTAAAGGTCATTACTTCCTATCAACCTCCATCACAAACTGAAGGTCATTACTTCCTCAGGTACTTTAGCCACTGCCCGGGCTATGCTCATATTTTACTTCTGTGCCATTGTGTGTGTGTGTGTGTGTGTGTATATGTGTGTGTGTGTGTGTGTGTGTGTGTGTGTGTGTGTGTGTGTGTGTGTGTGTGTGTGTGTGTGTGTGTGTGTGTGTGTATCCCCAGATGTATTACCCTGTCAACTCCTGGGCCACATATCTTACGTCTAACAGACAGACAGACAGACAGACAGACAGACAAACTGCCCTACTTTTGATTTGAGCGGAGGAAAGTACTTCACCTCCTTTTCCTCATATCTCTCCTCCCTGGGTCTTATATAGGTCTCTAGCTGAAGCTCGGTGATTTAGTTACTCCGAATGGTTTAAAGCAGAGCACAGGTACTTTACGGAGAAGATAGGGCCGGGCTGTTTGTCGAACTGTGTGTGAATATGTGAGTGGATGTGTGTGTGTTTTGTTTGAATGTGGATGGGTAGCGGAAAGACCATTCGTCAACACAGAAATAAACCAACACACCATAAAAAAGCTGAAAATTTAATGTTTTTTGAGGGACAGTTACATTCCACACAGATCCTGATTTTCACCTCTAAAGCCCTGACTCTCTGCAGACGACACCCTTCATTCCTACACCTATCTAAGTATGTTTATTATAGCACCAACCACATTCCACTCCCATTCGCCATTCCATCTTAACCCCCCTCCAGTCCTACCACATTCCACTCCCATTCACCATTCCATCTTAACCCCCCTCCAGTCCTACCACATTCCATTCCCTTTCGCCATTCCATCTTAACCCCCCCCCAGTCCTACCACATTCCATTCCCTTTTGTCATTCCATCTTAACCCCCCCCCCAGTCCTACCACATTCCATTCCCTTTCGCCATTCCATCTTAACCCCCCCAGTCCTACCACATTCCACTCCCATTCGCCATTCCATCTTAACCCCCCCAGTCCTACCACATTCCACTCCCATTCGCCATTCCATCTTAACCCCCCCAGTCCTACCACATTCCACTCCCATTCGCCATTCCATCTTAACCCCCCCAGTCCTACCACATTCCACTCCCATTCGCCATTCCATCTTAACCCCCCCAGTCCTACCACATTCCACTCCCATTCGCCATTCCATCTTAACCCCCCAAGTCCCACCACATTCCATTCCCTTTTGCCATTCCATCTTAACCCCCCCCCAGTCCTACCACATTCCATTCCCTTTCGCCATTCCATCTTAACCCCCCCCCAGTCCTACCACATTCCACTCCCATTCGCCATTCCATCTTAACCCCCCCCAGTCCTACCACATTCCATTCCCTTTCGCCATTCCATCTTAACCCCCCAAGTCCCACCACATTCCACTCCCATTCGCCATTCCATCTTAACCCCCCCCCAGTCCTACCACATTCCACTCCCATTCGCCATTCCATCTTAACCCCCCCCAGTCCTACCACATTCCATTCCCTTTCGCCATTCCATCTTAACCCCCCAAGTCCCACCACATTCCACTCCCATTCGCCATTCCATCTTAACCCCCCCCCCCCAGTCCTACCACATTCCATCTTGACCAATCAGTCAGAGCTGCATCAGAAAACTGATCTGTCTCCTCTCCTCTCCACTCCTCTCCTCTCCTCTCCTCTCCTCTCCTCTCCTCTCCTCTCCTCTCCTCTCCTCTCCTCTCCTCTCCTCTCCACTCCTCTCCTCTCCTCTTCTCACCTCTCCTCACCTCTCCTCTCCTTTCCACTCCACTTCTCACCTCTCCTCTCCTCTCCTCTCCACTTCTCACCTCTCGGATAAATGGGAAGCTGAGAGTGTGAATCAAAAGCAAAATGGCACATTTGAGCAGGGAGAGATGGAAACTATGAGTGATAGAATTACTAGACAGAATGGAAAGCAACTGGATGTGAGCAGGTCTACATAAAGTGGTGGTAATGGCACTTAAACCTCAGCATACTGCAAACACAGACAACCCATAGACACAAAAAACAAGAATCTGAGTGGCAGAAAATTATACAGGATTATGAAATTACCATAGCTTTATTAACCCCCCCCCCCCACACACACACACACACTCTCTCTCCTAGATCTGAAGGCTAACACATTATTACCCAATTCTAATATGATGACTCCCATCATGTTACACACAAGTGCGGGATCTTAATTTGACCAGTATTGCCACAGAAAAAAAACCTGCAGCAACAACATTTGAACGTGTAGTCTATAAAGCCGCGCGGCAGGTAGTCTAGTGGTTAGAGCGTTAGACCTGGAACAAGGAAGGTTGAAAGATCGAATCCCAGAACTGATGAGGTAAAAATCTCATTCTTCCACTGAACAAGGCAGTTAACCCACTGTAGGCCATCATTGAAAATAAGAATTTGTTCTGACTTGCCTGGTTAAATAAAAAAATGTGGGTTTTCAGTGAATTTATGTTAAAACGCAACACTTATCTGCAGGAAAATACATCTGTACGTGTATTGTGGTGGATCAGCTATCAGGTAATGTGGAAGATCTGGTGGGATTTTCTAGTTATGGGCTTCAAACAAAACGCTGGATCCTCTATGCAAACATGACATTCTTTTTCTCCTCTATCTGAATCTTCCTGAATACTGTTTATGTGACTGGCCAGGTTGTTATGGTTGGGACTATGAGATCTGTGTGGGCAGGACATCCTGAAGCCATTTTTACAGTATGTAAATAGTACTTCGAATAGTCAATTCAAAACAACTGCTGATACAAAACATCACACCAGAGTCTGGACCGATACTCTAAGAAAAAAAAGGCACGTTTCTAGAACCTAAAAGGGTTCTTTGGCTGAACCCTAACCATAACCCTTTTTTAGAACCATTTTGGTTCTGGGTAGAACTCTTTTGGGTTCCAGGTAGAACCCTTTCTGGAGACAGGTTCTACCTGGATCCAAAAATGGTTATCTAATGGGGACAGAGAAGAACCCATTTGGAACCACTTTTTCTAAAGAGTAGCCTGGGAGCACACAGAGTCCCTGTACATTGTGTCTGTTCCTAGTTATGTAGCCTGTGAGCACACTGTCACACCCTGACCATAGTTTGCTGTTGTATGTTTCTATGTTTTGGTTGGTCAGGGTGTGATCTGGGTGGGCATTCTATGTTACATGTCTAGTTTGTCTAGTTCTATGTTTGGCCTGATATGGTTCTCAATCAGAGGCAGGTGTTAGTCATTGTCTCTGATTGGGAACCATATTTAGGTAGCCTGTTTGGTGTTGGGTTTTGTGGGTGATTGTTCCTGTCTCTGTGTTTGCACCAGATATGACTGTTTTAGGTTTTCGCACGTTTGTTGTTTTGTTAGTTTAATCATGTACAGTTTCTTTATTAAAGAACATGAATAACCACCATGCTGCATTTTGGTCCGCCTCTCCTTCACCTCAAGAGAAACGTTACACACACAGAGTCCCTGTACATTGTGTCTGGTCCTAGTTATGTAGCCTGGGAGCACACAGAGTCCCTGTACATTGTGTCTGGTCCTAGTTATGTAGCCTGGGAGCACACAGAGTCCCTGTACATTGTGTCTGTTCTCAGCAGTTACAACCAAATGTTCTATTCTGATAGGCTTTGTGGATACGCCCCTAATCTCCAAAATGTTGGTTCGGTAGGAAGCTAAGGTCAAGTTATAAATTAACTGCTCTGTCAGTCAGTCCGTCTGTCCGCCCACCCACTCGTCCAACCGCCTGTCTGCCAGCCGCCTGTAAGACTGTCCATTAGTCCGTCCGCCCACCCGTCTGCCAGTCCGTCCACCCGTCTGCCTGTCAGTCGGTCTTTCAGCCCATCCGCCCGTCCACCTGTCCGTCGGTCCACCTGTCCGTCGGTCCACCCACCTGTCCGTCCGTCCGCCGATCTGACCGTCGGTCCGCCCACCTGTCTGTCCGTCCGTCCGACCACCCACCTGTCTGTCCGTACGTCCGTCCAGCCACCTGTCTGTCCGTCCGTCCGTCCAGCCACCTGTCCGTCTGTCCGCCCACCTGTCTGTCTGTCCGCCCACCTGTCTGTCTGTCCGCCCACCTGTCTGTCTGTCCGCCCACCTGTCTGTCCGTCCGTCCGCCCACCCACCTGTCTGTCCGTCCGTCTGTCCACCCACCTGTCTGTCCGTCCGCCCACCTATCTGTCAGTCTGTCCGTCCGTCCACCCACCTGTCCGTCCGTCCACCTGTCTGTCAGTCTGTCCATCCGTCCACCTGTCTGTCCGTCCGCCCGTCCACCTGTCTATCCGTCCGTCCGTCCGTCCACCTGTCTGTCCGTCCCTTCGTCCTCCCACCTGTCTGTCTGTCCGCCCACCTGTCTGTCTGTCCACCCACCTGTCTGTCTGTCCGCCCACCTGTCTGTCCGTCCGTCCGCCCACCCACCTGTCTGTCCGTCTGTCCGTCCACCCACCTGTCTGTCTGTCCACCCACCTGTCTGTCTGTCCGCCCAAACTGTCTGTCCGTCCGTCCGCCCACCCACCTGTCTGTCCGTCTGTCTGTCCACCTGTCTGTCCGTCCGTCTCCAATCTGTTTTCGTTCTTCTCATCACCAGTTCTGTTTAATTGTTCAGGTTTGAAAAGTGACAAAGTTGAGATCTATCTCCCATCTCCTTATCTCTGCCTTTCCTTCCATTCTGTCTCCCCATTTGTATTGATCAGTGACAGAACGTTCACAGAGTCAGCTCTGTGTGAAAGACGAGGAAATATAAATTATTGTGGCATATTGTGTGTGTGTGTCTATGTGTGTGTGTGTGTCTATGTGTGTGTGTGTGTCTATGTGTGTGTGTGTGTCTATGTGTGTGTGTGTGTCTATGTGTGTGTGTGTCTATGTGTGTGTGTGTGTGTGTTTGTGTGTATGTGTCTATGTGTGTGTGTGTGTGTGTGTGTGTGTGTGTGTGTGTGTGTGTGTGTGTGTGTGTGTGTGTGTGTGTGTGTGTGTGTGTGTGTGTCTATGTGTGTGTGTGTGTGTGTGTGTGTGTGTGTGTGTGTGTGTGTGTGTGTGTGTGTGTGTGTGTGTGTGTGTGTGTGTGTGTGTCTATGTGTGTGTGTGTGTGTGTGTGTGTGTGTGTGTGTGTGTGTGTGTGTGTGTGTCGTGTGTGTGTGTGTGTGTGTGTGTGTGTGTGTGTGTGTGTGTGTGCGTGCGTGTGTGTGTGTGTGTGCGCGTGCATGCGTGTGTGTGTGTGTCTATGTGTGTATGTGTGTGTGTGTGTGTGTGTGTGTGTGTGTGTGTGTGTGTGTGTGTGTGTGTGTGTGTGTGTGTGTGTGTGTGTGTGTGTGTGTGTGTGCGTGCGTGTGTGTGTGTGTGTGTGTGCGTGCATGCGTGTGTGTGTGTGTGTGTGTGTCTATGTGTGTGTGTGTGTCTACGTGTGTGTGTGTGTGTTTGTGTCTGACACTCTCTGCTAGTGAGTCTGTTGATGTCAGGGGATGACAGTTGCTGCATGCTTGGTGAAAGAGGCACTGAAGGGGAAAGGAGAGAGAGACCTTTACTATGGTTCTTCTTCTCTCCTCTTATATCCCTCTCTCTCTTCACAAGTGTCCATTTTCTCTGCTTTCTCCCTCTCAATATCTGCCATTCCAATCCTTAATCTCTGGGACACTGATGATAGAAAACACAAACACACGAACACACACACACACACACACACACACACATAGTACTAAGAGCTCCGAGACTGCTCTAGGAGATTCCATTCAGAAATCATTAACCTTCACCACTGAGCACACAGAGGACAGGAGAGAAAATGAGGCAAATCCAATAATACTACAGACTCAGAAGTAACAAGGTTTAACTGTGTGCTCCCAGGCTTCATAACTAGGACCAGACACAATGTATAGGGACTCTGTGTGCTCCCAGGCTTCAGAACTAGGACCAGACACAATGTACAGGGACTCTGTGTGCTCCCAGGCTACATAACTAGAACCAGACACAATATACAGGGACTCTGTGTGCTCCCAGGCTTCATAACTAGGACCAGACATAATATACAGGGATTCTGTGTGCTCCCAGGCTTCATAACTAGGACCAGACACAATGTACAGGGACTCTGTGTGCTCCCAGGCTACATAACTAGGACCAGACACAATATGCAGGGACTCTGTGTGCTCCCAGGCTACATAACTAGGACCAGACACAGTATACAGGGACTCTGTGATCTCACAGGCTTCATAACTAGGACCAGACACAATGTACAGGGACTCTGTGTGCTCCCAGGCTACATAACTAGGACCAGACACAATATGCAGGGACTCTGTGTGCTCCCAGGCTACATAACTAGGACCAGACACAGTATACAGGGACTCTGTGATCTCACAGGCTTCAGAACTAGGACCAGACACAATGTACAGGGACTCTGTGTGCTCACAGGCTACATAACTAGGACCAGACACAATGTACAGGGACTCTGTGTGCTTACAGGCTACATAACCCGTGTCTCCACACATGCCTGCTCTGTGATGAGCTGTCTCTCCCGTGTATCCACACATGCCTGCTCCTGTGTTCATAGGCTGTGATCTGTCTTAACAAAAGCCTGTCAGCGTCTCTCTGAGAGAAAGAAACAAACAAAAATAAATAGACATGAACTGACATGATACACTCACAAGAGATTAAAGGCATGAGATGGACATAATTTGTGTGTGTGCATGCGTGTCTGATTGTTTGCGAAAGCTTTGATAATGTGTATGTTTGGTCTGTGCTGTATTCAGTGAAAGTGTGTGCATGTCTTTCAGTGTGTTTGATGTGTTTTGTGTTTCTTGGTTGTCTTAGTAGATAGGATCCTGCCATGGCTGAGTTCATGGTTAAATATGATCTGCGACAACGACAACCAACACGACTGTCTGAGGAGGACTGAGGAGGATTGTCTGAGGAGGACTGTCTGAGGAGGTTTGTCTCAGGAGGACTGTCTGAGGAGGTTTGTCTGAGGAGGACTGAGGAGGACTGTCTGAGGAGGACAGTCTGAGGAGGATTGTCTGAGGAGGACTGTCTGAGGAGGACTGAGGAGGACTGTCTGAGGAGGACTGTCTGAGGAGGTTTGTCTGAGGAGGACTGTCTGAGGAGGACTGTCTGAGGAGGTTTGTCTGAGGAGGACTGTCTGAGGAGGACTGTCTGAGGAGGACTGTCTGAGGAGAACTGTCTGAGGAGGACTGTCTGAGGAGGACTGGCTGAGGAGAGAACCATAGTGGCTATTAAACTGTGTTACAGAGAGCAGAGGGAGGGAGAGAGAGAGAGGAATGGAGGGAGGTCTCAGAGAGAAGAGGGAGAAGTACCATTCTTCATCTGCTTTTTCTTCTTCTGCTTCTTTTTCTTCTGCTTCTTTTTCTTCTGCTTCTTTTTCTTCTTCTGCTTCTTTTTCTTCTGCTTCTTTTTCTTCTTCTGCTTCTTTTTCTTCTGCTTCTTTTTCTTCTGCTTCTTTTTCTTCTGCTTCTTTTTCTTCTTCTGCTTTTTCTTCTGCTTCTTTTTCTTCTTCTGCTTTTTCTTCTTCTGCTTCTTTTTCTTCTGCTTCTTTTTCTTCTTCTGCTTTTTCTTCTTCTGCTTCTTTTTCTTCTTCTGCTTCTTTTTCTTCTGCTTCTTTTTCTTCTTCTGCTTTTTCTTCTTCTGCTTCTTTTTCTTCATCTGCTTTTTCTTCTTCTGCTTCTTTTTCTTCTTCTGCTTTTTCTTCTGCTTCTTTTTCTTCATCTGCTTTTTCTTCTTCTGCTTCTTTTTCTTCTTCTGCTTTTTCTTCTGCTTCTTTTTCTTCATCTGCTTTTTCTTCTTCTGCTTCTTTTTCTTCTTCTGCTTTTTCTTCTGCTTCTTTTTCTTCTTCTGCTTTTTCTTCTGCTTCTTTTTCTTCTTCTGCTTTTTCTTCTTCTGCTTCTTTTTCTTCTTCTGCTTCTTTTTCTTCTTCTGCTTTTTCTTCTTCTGCTTCTTTTTCTTCTTCTGCTTCTTTTTCTTCTTCTGCTTCTTTTTCTTCTGCTTCTTTTTCTTCTTTTTCTTTTTCTTCTGCTTCTTTTTCTTCTTCTGCTTCTTTTTCTTCTTCTGCTTCTTTTTCTTCTTCTGCTTCTTTTTCTTCTGCTTCTTTTTCTTCTTCTGCTTTTTCTTCTTCTGCTTCTTTTTCTTCTTTTGCTTCTTTTTCTTCTTCTGCTTTTTCTTCTTCTGCTTCTTTTTCTTCTTCTGCTTCTTTTTCTTCTTCTGCTTCTTTTTCTTCTGCTTTTTCTTCTGCTTCTTTTTCTTCTGCTTCTTTTTCTTCATCTGCTTTTTCTTCTTCTGCTTCTTTTTCTTCTTCTGCTTCTTTTTCTTCTTCTGCTTTTTCTTCTTCTGCTTTTTCTTCTTCTGCTTCTTTTTCTTCTTCTGCTTTTTCTTCTGCTTCTTTTTCTTCATCTGCTTTTTCTTCTTCTGCTTCTTTTTCTTCTTCTGCTTCTTTTTCTTCTTCTGCTTTTTCTTCTGCTTCTTTTTCTTCTTCTGCTTTTTCTTCTGCTTCTTTTTCTTCTTCTGCTTTTTCTTCTGCTTCTTTTTCTTCTTCTGCTTTTTCTTCTGCTTCTTTTTCTTCTTCTGCTTTTTCTTCTGCTTCTTTTTCTTCTTCTGCTTTTTCTTCTTCTGCTTTTTCTTCTTCTGCTTCTTTTTCTTCTTCTGCTTTTTCTTCTTTTTACTACAACTGTAGGTCTCCCACTAACGTCCATTGAGAAAGAGGTAGGTCTGTTGCTCTGTGGAGAAATGTTCCAACAACATAATAGTACCAAACATTTCTTGTTTTGCTAACTAACTATTGATTTGTAGAAGGATTGAAACATGTTGTTTTTGAACATGCCACTGTTATTGTTATACTATACAGTCATACAGTATATTATCTGTTCATCAACATGAGGGGCTGATTCATCTCTGGACACACACACACACACACACACACACACACACACACACACACACACACACACACACATGAACGCACATGCACGCACATACACACACAAACGTACACATAAGCACACACACACAGGCATGCACTTATCCATTCACACATACAAGAGTTCATCAGAGCTGGTCCTGTGGTGTTGAGTGGTTCTGTGTAAATTGAAATGTTTCCGTTAATGAGATATTAAATCATATTTTTTCCATTATTCTCTCTAATTACATACAGCAGTCACAAGTGACAATTGTCACTAAGAACCAATTTACAAGAACACGCAAATTAATTTTAGAGAGAGGGAGAGGAGAGGGAGAGGGAGAGGGAGGGAGAGAGAGAGAGGGGGAGAATCATAAAGGACAATGGAGAACAGGAGATGAAAGGATGTATAGAGGCTGATTTAAAAAGCTAAGAGTTCATGAAAAAAAAACAATAATATATGAAGGCAACAGAGAAAGAAAGAGGTAAGATATAAGAATGTGATGAAAATAGTGAGACAGAGTAAGACTGAGACTGTGAGAGACAGAGACAGAGAAAGACTGAGACTGAGAGAGACAGAGAAAGACTGAGACTGAGAGAGACAGAGTAAGACTGAGACTGAGAGAGACAGAGAAAGACTGAGACTGAGAGAGACAGAGAAAGACTGAGACTGAGAGAGACAGAGTAAGACGGAGACTGAGAGAGACAGAGAAAGACAGACTGAGAGAGAGAGAAAGGTTGAGACTGAGAGAGACAGAGAAAGACTGAGAAAGAGAGAGACAGAGAAAGATAGAAACAGAGAGACAAAGAGAGAGAGAGACAGAGAGAGAGAGAGAGAGAAAGAGATTGAAACAGAGAGAGAAAGATATGCTCAAATTCACTGGTGCAAAACTCCAATTGGCTTTATTAAAACGGTTTCATTTGATCCTGAGTGTAGGTTATTTCCATAACATCTGTAATCAAGGACTCATAACCCCAATCTTTAAGAACGGAGACAAATGTGACCCAAACAATTACAGAGGCTTTTGTGTGAACAGTAACCTGGGGAAGGTTTTCTGTAGTATTATAAATGTAAGAGTTATAAACTTCCTTAATAAGCGCAATGTCTTGAGTAAAATTGACAAATTGGATTCATACCAAAACATCGGACAACTGATCATATTTACACCCTACACACCCTGATAGATAAACATGTCCACCAAAATAATACCAAAATATATGCTTGCTTTATCGACTTCCAAAAAGCATTTGATTCTATTTGGCATACAGGACTGTTCTACAAAGTTATTGAAAGTGGTGTAGGGGGTAAAACATATGACATAATCAAATCAATGTATACTGGCAATACGTGCAGCATTAAAATTGGTAAGAAAATAACTGAATTCTTTAACCAGGGGTGGGGCCTTCGTCATGGTTGCAATCTGAGCCCCGCACTCTTCAATATTTACATCAACGAATTGGCCACTATTCTAGAAAATTCCTCAACCCCTGGTGTTAGTCTCCATAATCCAGAGGTTAAATGCCTGCTCTTCGCAGATGACCTATGCCTGCTGTCACCCACAGCACATGGCCAACAGCAGAGCCTGGACCTGCTAGAGCTGTACTGCCAGACCTGGGCCCTGGCAGTAAACCCCCACAGTACATGGCCTACAGCAGAGCCTGGACCTGCTAGAGCAGTACTGCCAGACCTGGGCCCTGGCAGTAAACCCCAAAACGACTAAAATAATGATTTTCTAGAGAAGATCCAGATCTCAGGGAATTAGACCAAAGTTCTCAATTTGTACAAAATATATAGAGTACTGCACACACTACAACGACTTAGGTTTTAAAACAAGCTCAACTGGACACCTAAATGAGGCAGTGTCATTGAACCAATTGAACTTCATGGCAGCACAGTGTGGAGACCACTTCCAAACAAGATTCCACCCAATGGGACAAACACTCCATTGAAACCCTGCATGCAGAGTTCTGTAAGATTATCCTACATGTCCAGAGGAAAACAACAAACAATGCATGCAGGGCAGAATTAGGCCAATATCCACTAATAATAAAAACTTAAAAAAAGAGCAATTAAGTTTTGGAAACATCTAAAATACAGTGAACCCCTCTCAAATCATTACCAAGCCCTGCAATGCCAAGAGCTGAGCAAAAAGAAAAGAGTCCCCTCATCCAGCTGGTCCTGGGGCTGAGTTCACAAACCTGTTCTACTAACGCACTGAAGCCTCAGTCCCCTCATCCAGCTGGTCCTGGGGCTGAGTTCACAAACCTGTTCTACTAACACACTGAAGCCTCAGGACCAGAACATCCCGTCAATCAGAATAAAACAAATTACAGCACAATCAAAACAAAACTTCATTATCTATGGGAAACACAAACACAAAGCAAAATGCATTGGTATCTGGCCCTAAATCGACAGTTACACCACTATTTGACCATGGTTACTGATCAAAACCTGAGAAAAACCTTGACAAAGTACAGGCCCATTGAGCACAGCCTTGCCATTGAGAAGGGTAGACACAGGAAAACCTCGCTCCATGTAGAGGAAAGGCTGTGCAACCACTGCACCACAGCAGAACCTGAGACAGAGCTGTATTTCCTGACAACATGTAAAAAATATAAAACAATTAGAGAGTGTCATTTCCCCAAATTTGAAACCCTTATTCAAGGTTTCTAAGAACTCTCTAATGAGAATAGGCTACCCGTCCTGTTGGGGGAGGACGTCACGTTCTGACCTTTTGTTTCCTTTGTTTTGTCTTTATTTAGTATGGTCAGGGCGTGAGTTGGGGTGGGCAGTCTATGTTTGTGTTTCTAGGTTTTTTCTCTTTCTGTGTTTGGCCTGATATGGTTCTCGATCAGAGGCAGCTGTTTATCGCTGTCCCTGATTGAGAACCACAGTTTCACTGTTGGTTTGTGCGTGTTTGTTTCCGTGTGTGTGTTTGTCGCCACACGGTACTGTTTCGGTTTGGTTTATTTCACGTTATCGTATATTGTTTTTGTATTTCATATTGTTCAGTGTTTTTCTTATTAAAATCGTCATGAACACTTACCACGCCACATCTTGGTCCGATCTTTACTTCTCCTCAGACGAAGAGGAGGAAATCTGCCCTTACAGCTTGCCATAAAATGATGGACAGTGTCTGACAGACCAACTAACCTGCACATGTCCTCTATGCTTATTGTTATTGTCTGTTGAATGGATATTTTTACCCTTGATTATTGTTGTTACTGATTGTCCCATTTTCAATCTTGATTATTACTATTTGAATTATGTTAATATCGTAAATGAATCACTTAATATCTTCAGCAATATGTACATTGTTACATCAGTCCGATGAAACAAATGGGATTTAATTTGAGAGAGAGAGAGAGAGATTTCAATAATCTGTATTGGGTCTGGGGGCCCACCACACAATAAATACTCATACAAAACCACAGTTACATGTCAATTAAAAACACAACTCCAATTCCTCCTCCACAGTAACAAAACACAACAGCCTCTGAATACCCCATATACTCATAAACAGATCAATATTGTTGACAAGTTTATAATAGGCAAACTCAACCCTTAGTCTCGCTGCCAACATTCCCTCCAGCATTCCCACCACATCCACAGACCCCTGTCCCCGAATACTGTTCTTTCGGGTCTTCCACATCGCTAATTTTGCTGCCCCTAACACAAAAATAAGCAACACACCTACACCCTTTTGACTGAACCTGTACTTTGGCCCAAATATATACAGTTGGGAAGAGAAAACCTCTCCCAACGTTGAGAACCAATCAGTGATCAGTTCAATCATCCCGACCAACCTGGGACACAGTAAAAACAGATATGCTAGAGATTCAGACTCGGCACAGAATGGACACCCCTCCCCAACAGTAGGGTCCAGGTGTACCAGATGCAGAATGGACACCCCTCTCCAACAGTAGGGTCCAGGTGTACCAGATGCAGAATGGACACCCCTCTCCAACAGTAGGGTCCAGGTGTACCAGATGCAGAATGGACACCCCTCTCCAACAGTAGGGTCCAGGTGTACCAGATGCATGTTGTAGCTCCATGTATTATCCTCCATTGGCGGTCAGCTGTCCTCTTATCAATAGGCAGTTTGTATAATGATCGCCAACAGCCTTTTGGAGAGGCACCTGGACCAAGCACACCCGCCCACCTCATCGATTTGTCCCCTTCCAGGGAAGAGGCATTGGTCATCTTTACACATAGTCTGTACATGGCCTTCTTTCCCACCTCCTTGAACTCCCCCAGCTCCGGGGTATCAAAGCAACATCAGTAATACATTTCCTCAAGTGAAACCGCTTCTTCTCACTCAGCTGGTCTAACCCCACCGTCTTCTGTAACATCACAGCTGACCTCACAAACTTATCAACATCAAAATAATCTGCCAATTTGACAGATTTCCCAAACGTCTGATCCAGAAACAAATTTACCTCCTCTAGATCATAAACTGAGCCCTCGCCAGCAGCTGTCATATCTAAAGAGATATCCATATTCGTCTCCTGATCCTCAGCTGAGACCACAGACAACTGACTCCCCTCTACCACATCCCTTTCAACACTCCCCACTTGCACCTCATCACTCGTACCAGGCATCTCCTCCACTACCTGGGAGACTATCCTCACCTGAACATCATTACTCATAGTGGGCATATCCTCCACTACCTGGGAGCCTAGCTCCACATGAACCCCAGCACTCGTACAAGGCATCTCCTCCACTACCTGGGAGACTATCCTCACCTGAACATCATTACTCATAGTGGGCATCTCCTCCACCAACTGGGAGCCTAGCTCCACATGAACCCCACCACTCGTAGTGGGCATCTCCTCCACTACCTGGGAGCCTAGCTCCACATGAAAACCCTACTGTACCTCATTACTCGTAGTGGGCATCTCCTCCACTACCAGAGAGTCTAGCTCCACATGAACCCAAGCACTCGTAGTGGGCATCTCCTCCACTACCTGGGAGCCTAGCTCCACATGAAAACCATCCTGTACCTCATTACTCATAGTGGGCATCTCCTCCACTACCAGGGAGTCTAGCTCCACATGAACCCCAGCACTCAAAGTGGTCATCTCCTCCACTCCCTGGGAGCCTAGCTCCACGCGAACCCCCTCCTGTACCCCGTTACTCGTAGTGGGCATCTCCTCCACTACCTGGGAGCCTAGCTCCACATGAACCCCCTCCTTTACCCCAGCATTCGTAGTGGGCACCTCCTCCACTACCTGGGAGCCTAGCTCCACATGAACCCCCTCCTGTACCCCAGCATTCGTAGTGGGCATCTCCTCCACTACCTGGGAGCCTAGCTCCACATGAACCCCCTCCTTTACCCCAGCACTTGTACTGGGCACCTGCTCACCAGTCCGAGGAACTGGCTCTTCAGATACATCCGTATATTCTACAACAATACTTTTCTGTAGCATAACATTTCCCTCTAATACAAGTTGCAACTCCGTGCCCTCAACACGGACAACTTGTTCCTAAGCAACAGGTGCTTGTGACTGCTCTACCACTGTCGGTCCACCTCTCCCTACATCAGTGGGCCCAGGCGTTACGAGGACCACCTCTCCCTACATCAGTGGGCCCAGGCGTTACGAGGACCACCTCTCCCTACATCAGTGGGCCCAGGCGTTACGAGGACCACCTCTCCCTACATCAGTGGGCCCAGGCGTTACGAGGACCACCTCTCCCTACATCAGTGGGCCCAGGCGTTACGATGACCACCTCTCCCTATATCAGTGGGCCCAGGCGTTACGAGGACCACCTCTCCCTACATCAGTGGGCCCAGGCGTTACGATGACCACCTCTCCCTATATCAGTGGGCCCAGGCGTTACGAGGACCACCTCTCCCTACATCAGTGGGCCCAGGCGTTACGAGGACCACCTCTCCCTATATCAGTGGGCCCAGGCGTTACGATGACCACCTCTCCCTACATCAGTGGGCCCAGGCGTTACGAGGACCACCTCTCCCTACATCAGTGGGCCCAGGCGTTACGATGACCACCTCTCCCTACATCAGTGGGCCCAGGCGTTACGAGGACCACCTCTCCCTACATCAGTGGGCCCAGGCGTTACGAGGACCACCTGCGCCCCTCCCTCCACCTTCTCCCTTTTCGGTCAAGCATGTCACTTATGGCCAACATCCCCACACTCAAAACACCGTTGACTACCCGTACTAGCATAAACCATATACAGTCTATTGTCATACTTGATTTTAAACGATAACTCTAAAGTCTGCTCCGGTGAGTCCAAAAACATAAACACCTGTCGCCGAAATAACCTATTTCAACACCGGGTGTTTGCAACCCAACGGGACAACCTTAATTGAACTGGCGAACTTCCCAAAGCGCAATAACTTGCGCTCCAATAGCTAATTTGGAATAAACGTTGGTACATTTGAAATCGTTACCCTTGTTGACGGAGAAAAAAGCAGAGTAACTTTAATAAACATCCCTTTAAGAAGTACACCATGCTCAACCATCCGATCAACAAGATGGTCTTCTTTAAGAAGTACACCATGCTCAACCATCCGATCTACAAGACACTCTTCTTTAAGAAGTACACCATGCTCAACCATACAATCTACAAGACTCTCTTCTTTAAGAAGTACACCATGCTCAACCATACGATCTACAAGACTCTCTTCTTTAAGAAGTACGCCATGCTCAACCATCTGATCAACAAGATGGTCTTCTTTAAGAAATACACCATGCTCAACCATCCGATCAACAAGACACTCTTCTTTAAGAAGTACACCATGCTCAACCATACAATCTACAAGACACTCTTCTTTAAGAAATACCACCACAGCTTTATTCATCCGGGATGCATAAGCAATATTCTCATAGCCTACCTTCTCTCCTACGGCGACCAGAAACTCCTCCACCGTGACAGTAGCTTCAGTAACACACCTAAAGCCGTGCCGAAGTGACAGGGACGGCATCCCCATTCGTGCTGCCATCCCCGCCAAAATCAGGGTCATTTCAATACGACAAACTAAATACTTAATTCTACCACAACAACAATAATAACCTTAATCATGCACAGAAGAAAACCAAAAAATGCCACCAAGAAATAGCAAACAGAAAGAAAGTTGTAAATATCTAACTCTCCGCAACACACGCACTCCTTCACTCAATCAATTCCCAGCATGCACCAAACACTTCCAGCATGCAGAGAGAGAAAGAGAGAGAGAGAGAGAAAGAGAGGAGAGAGAGAAAGAGAGAGAGAGAGAGAGAGAGAGATGGAGAGGACAGAGATGGAGAGAGAGATGGAGAGGAGAGAGATAAATAGAGGAGAGAGAGAGAGAAAGAAAGGAGAGAGACAGAGACAGAGAGACAGACAGAGAGACAGAGAGAGACAGACAGAAAGACAGAGAGATGTGGCCCACCAAGGTCATCTGTCTTCTGACTTCCGAGCAGCAACTAATCAAGCCCACGACATCAGCCCTATTCCCAGGCAATCACATTGCCTCAGTTACCAGTCATCATCTTAATTCCATTTTAAACAGGAAGGAGTCATTAGGCCAGCACCTGAGATAATTACAGGAAATATGAGATTACTCTTGCCCCTCTGCTCTCACAAACATTACCAGGGCAATGTTTATGACTTCACTTCAGCAGGATGCAAGGTTGAAGCTTCAAGTGTGTTATTGTGGAAGCCTCACAAATCCTACTCTTACACAAGGTAAACACAGACACACACAGTCCTTCAACCACTGACTCATGTTTCCAGGATAAAACGGATGATGTGAGCTTGTGTATTTATTTGAAGTGTTTGTGTTAATACATGCCCTTGTCTACAGACAGACAGACAGACGGACGGACGGACGGACGGACGGACGGACAGACGGGCGGACGGACGGACACACAGACGGACGGACAGACGGACGGACGGATGGACGGACGGACAGACGGACAGACGGACGGACGGACGGACGGACAGATGGACAGACGGACGGACGGACGGACGGACGGACGGACGTACGGACGGACAGACGGACGGACGGACGGACACACAGACGGACGGACGGACAGACGGACGGACGGACGGACGGACAGACACACAGACGGACGGACAGACGGACGGACGGACGGACGGACGGACGGACAGACAGAGCGCCGTTGTTGGATGGTTGTACTTTTGAGACGTGTGATCATTTAGCATCGCTGTAGCCATGAGAAACAATCAACGATCAATTAAAATATCAATAAGAAACATCATGCATACTTCCATCTCTCCGCTCTAGGCTTGTTTCTGTTGGTAACACCAAATTAAAAGGCCATTAAACATCATTAGACCATCATTTGTTAGAGGGGGAATTAAACACACACAAACACAACACAGACACACAGACACACATACACACACACTCTCTCACTCTCTCTCTCTCTCTCTCTCTCTCTCAGCTACGGTCTAAGCATTTGATATTGTGTCAGTCTTATGTCTGCCTGATAACGACCCCAGCTGAAATTGATGTGACACATTTAAATTTCTCTCCACGTCTTTAATATACAGTTTCTATTTTATTCCCTCGCTTTCTCCATCTCTCCCCTGCTCCCTCTCTCTCTCTCTCTCTTAAGTGAGGTGAGCAATTCTAAAGCTATGAAACTGATTCCATTCTGCAGGCTAGTTATTAAATTTGTTTGCAAATCTCTACCCCCCTCTCTGACTCTCCCCTCCGCCTTCCCATCTCGCTCCCTTCTTCCTTCTAACCCTCCCTCTCTCACTCCCTCGGTCATCTCGTACACCAAACACTACATTCATCAAAATGTATACTCATAAAAAACACAAACCTTAGAGAAATAGAGAAAAAAGAGATGGAGAGAGAGAGATACATTTATTTTGAAACTTTTGTGAATGTGATGTTTAATGTTTATTTCTGATTGTTTATTTCACTTTTGTTTATTGTCTATTTAACGTGCTTTGGCAACGTAAACATATGTTTCCATGTTAATGAATCCCTTTTAATTGAATTGTAATTAATTGGAGAGCAAGAGAGAGAGATAGAACGAGTGACAGAGAAATAGAAAGAGAGAGAGTGCGAGACAGAGAGAGGAGAGATAGGAGAGAGAACGAGAGAGACAGACAGAGAGCGAGCGAGAGAGAGAGAGAGAGAAAGAGAGAGGAAGAGAGAGAGAGAGCGAGAGAGAGAGGAGAGAGAACGAGAGAGAGAGAAGAAGAAGATAAAAAGTGAGAGACAGAAAAATAGAGAGAAGAGAAAAGAGGGAGGTGGGGAGGGAGAGAGGGAGATGGGGAGGAGAGATGGAGGTGGGGGAGGAGAGAAGGAGGTGGGGGGAGGAGAGAGGGAGGTGGGGGAGGAGAGAAGGAGGTGGGGGAGGAGAGAAGGAGGTGGGGAGGATGAGAGGGAGGTGGGGGAGGAGAGAAGGAGGTGGGGGAGAAGAAAGGGAGGTGGGGGAGGAGAGAGGGAGGTGGGGGAGGGGAGAAGGAGGTGAGGGAGGAGAGAGGGAGGTGGGGGAGGAGAGACGGAGGTGAGGGGGGGAGAGAGGGAGGTGGGGGAGGGAGAAGGAGGTGGGGGAGGAGAGAAGGAGGTGGGGGGGATGAGAGGGAGGTGGGGGAGGAGAGAAGGAGGTGGGGGAGAAGAAAGGGAGGTGGGGGAGGAGAGAGGGAGGTGGGGGAGGGGAGAAGGAGGTGGGGGGAGGAGAGAGGGAGGTGGGGGAGGAGAGAAGGAGGTGGGGGAGGAGAGAAGGAGGTGGGGGGGACAAGAGGGAGGTGGGGGAGGAGAGAGGGAGGTGTGGGAGGAGAGAGGGATGTGGGGGAGGGGAGAGGGAGGTGGGGGAGGAGGGAGGGAGGAGGGGGGAGAGAAGGAGGTGGGGGGAGGAGAGAGGGAGGTGGGGGAGGAGAGAAGAAGGTGGGGGGAGGAGAGAGGGAGGTGGGGGAGGAGAGAAGGAGGTGGGGGAGGAGAGAAGGAGGTGGGGGGGGAGAAAGGGAGGTAGGGAAGGAGAAAGGGAGGTGGGGGAGGAGAGAGGGAGTTGGGGGAGGAGAGAGGGACGTGGGGGGAGGAGAGAGGGAGGTTGGGGAGGAGAGAAGGAGGTGGGGGGAGGAGAGAGGGAGTTGGGGGAGGAGAGAGGGACGTGGGGGGAGGAGAGAGGGAGGTTGGGGAGGAGAGAAGGAGGTGGGGGGAGGAGAGAGGGAGGTGGGGGAGGAGAGAGGGATGTGGGGGGAAGAGAGAAGGAGGTGGGGGAGGAGAGAGGGAGGTGGGGGAGGAGAGTGGGATGTGTTGGGAGGAGAGAAGGAGGTGGGGGGAGGAGAGAGGGAGGTGGGGGAGGAGAGAGGGATGTGGGGGGAGGAGAGAAGGAGGTGGGGGGAGCGAGCGGAAGAGGAGCGAAGGCTTGGTTGGTGAAAAGGCAGAAGCCACAAACCACACACACACACGCACACACACACACACACACACGTACTCACACGCTCACACACACACACACACAAACACACACACACACACACACACACACACACACACACACACACACACACACACACACACACACACACACACACACACACACACACACACACACACCTTCTCCCAATCTTTGTGTGTGTGCTTCCAATAATAGTCCGTATGAATGTGGTGAGTTGTGGCACCTGGAAGACAAGATGGTTTTAATCTGTATTCTGCTATCTATCTGTCAGAGGTACTATCGCTTGTGTGTGTGTCTTTGTGTGGTGTGTGTGTCTTTGTGTGAGTTTTTGTGTTTGTGGTGTGGGGTGAGTCTCTGTGTGGTGAGTGTGTGTGTATGTGTGTGTGTGTGAGAGCGTGTGTGTGTATGTGTGTGTGTGTGAAAGCGTGTGTGTGTGTGCGTTTGTGTGCGTGAGCGTGTGTGTGTGAGTGTGTGTGTGTGTGTGTGAGCGTGTTTGTGTGTGTGTGTGTGTGTGAGCGTGTGTGTACGTGTGTGTGTGTGTGTGTGTGTGCGTGTGTGTGTGCGTGTGTGTGTGTGTGTGTGCGTGTGTGTGTGTGTGTGTGAGTGTGTGTGTGCGTGTGTGCGTGTTTGTGTGTGCGTGTGTTTGTGTGTGTGTGTGTGTGCGTGAGCGATAAAGAGCGTGACCTCATGTGTGTCACATCGACTGATGTAGATGCGTTGCACACTATAATTGCTATACAACCCATTTCTCAGTCTTTTGACATGGGCATAAACCAGGACGTGGCTGAAACATGATCATTCAAAGTCACAGCCAACTTTGTCAAAACACAACAGTTTGTTTAGGTAGCCAATTGCTTTCAAGACGTTATTATTCAGTCAACTCAGATATGCTGTCATCAAAGCAAGTCCATCAATCTGTCTTCCCGTGTTTCCGCTGTGTCCTCAGTCATATGAGATGCATCAGTAGCTGGATGTCAACAGGAGACAGTGTGGTGGCGATGACGTGGTCTCTGTCTGTTCATGCAGGCCTTGATCAACTGCTCACTCATTTAATGAGAGACATCACTAGAATCATACAGCTTTTAACTAAACTTATTAGCAACCTGGTTTCCTCTCGCTGGGAGCCGTGTGTGTGTGTGTGTGTGTGTGTGTGTGTGTGTGTGTGTGTGTGTGTGTGTGTGTGTGTGTGTGTGTGTGTGTGTGTGTGTTTGTGTGTTACCTTGCGTTCCGTCTGAACTCTTCATTAGCCCGCTCTGTGTGGTTTAATTTCATCCCTACACTCTATACACACACACACACACACACACACGCACACGCACACACACACACACACACACACACACACACACACATACTTGAGTTGTTTTGCAATGGGCATCTCGCCGGCCAGCACTTTGGGCCGCATTGAGGACACCCGCTGGGCCACTAGAGCATGCTGGAATATTAGCCGGGCCTCTGGAAGAGAAGAGAGTTAGGCCCTCTAAAAGGGCCCGAATTCCCTCAGGAACCTGGCTGGCTTTCAGTTAGAGCTGGAATAGGATATTTCTCCAGGCTCTTGAGGCTAAACAACAAATTGCAGTATTTGCATCATAACTTAAACAAAGTGTATTTTGCTGTGCTGAAGTTTCCAAACTTGTTTTGTGCAATACTAATATCCTTTAATAAAACCTTGGTTGAGTTTTATGAACCTAACTTGGACTGCAGGGTGACAGTAAGCCCTTTCTTTTACAGTAGAGAAACACTACATTATTTTCAGCCACACGACACAGAGTCAACCACATCGAGGGGAAAAAAAATACCCTACAGAG
The DNA here is from genome assembly GCF_013265735.2 of Oncorhynchus mykiss. Classification (NCBI taxonomy): domain Eukaryota; kingdom Metazoa; phylum Chordata; class Actinopteri; order Salmoniformes; family Salmonidae; genus Oncorhynchus; species Oncorhynchus mykiss. The sequence continues at coordinate 40,532,190 of NC_048588.1, forward strand.
AATCAATGGATACAAAAACACACTCTCACGTATGTCCTCTCTCTCCCTCTCTCACGTATGTCCTCTCTCTCGTATGTCCTCTCTCTCGTATGTCCTCTCTCTCCTCTCTCTCTCCCTCTCTCTCGTATGTCCTCTCTCTCGTATGTCCTCTCTCACGTATGTCCTCTCTCTCGCATGTCCTCTCTCTCTCCCTCTCACGTACGTCCTCTCTCTCGTATGTCCTCTCTCTCCTCTCTCTCTCCCTCTCTCGTATGTCCTCTCTCTCGTATGTCCTCTCTCTCCTCTCTCTCTCCCTCTCTCGTATGTCCTCTCTCACGTATGTCCTCTCTCTCGCATGTCCTCTCTCTCTCCCTCTCACGTACGTCCTCTCTCTCGTATGTCCTCTCTCTCCTCTCTCTCTCCCTCTCTCGTATGTCCTCTCTCACGTATGTCCTCTCTCGCATGTCCTCTCTCTCTCTCCCTCTCACGTATGTCCTCTCTCTCGTATGTCCTCTCTCTCCTCTCTCTCTCCCTCTCTCTCGTATGTCCTCTCTCTCGTATGTCCTCTCTCACGTATGTCCTCTCTCTCCCTCTCTCACGTATGTCCTCTCTCTTGTATGTCCTCTCTCTCCTCTCTCTATCCCTCTCTCTCGTATGTCCTCTCTCTCGTATGTCCTCTCTCACGTATCTCCTCTCTCTCGCATGTCCTCTCTCTCTCCCTCTCTCTCGTATGTCCTCTCTCTTGTATGTCCTCTCTCACGTATGTCCTCTCTCATGTATGTCCTCTCTCTCTCGTATGTCCTCTCTCTTTCGTATGTCCAATCTCTCATATGTCCTCTCTCACGTATGTCCTCTCTCTCATATGTCCTCTCTCACGTATGTCCTCTCTCTCATATGTCCTCTCTCATATGTCCTCTCTCTCTCGTATGTCCTCTCTCTTTCGTATGTCCTCTCTCTCATATGTCCTCTCTCACGTATGTCCTCTCTCTTTCGTATGTCCAATCTCTCATATGTCCTCTCTCACGTATGTCCTCTCTCTCATATGTCCTCTCTCTCATATGTCCTCTCTCTCTCGTATGTCCTCTCTCTTTCGTATGTCCTCTCTCTCATATGTCCTCTCTCACGTATGTCCTCTCTCTTTCGTGTGTCCAATCTCTCATATGTCCTCTCTCACGTATGTCCTCTCTCTCATATGTCCTCTCTCATGTATGTCCTCTCTCTCTCGTATGTCCTCTCTCTTTCGTATGTCCACTCTCTCATATGTCCTCTCTCACGTATGTCCTCTCTCTCATATGTCCTCTCTCTTTCGTATGTCCACTCTCTCATATGTCCTCTCTCATGTATGTCCTCTCTCTCTCGTATGTCCTCTCTCTCATATGTCCACTCTCTCATATGTCCTCTCTCATGTATGTCCTCTCTCTC
>NC_048588.1:40538590-40553590 GCF_013265735.2 Oncorhynchus mykiss
CCTGTAGGTCTGTTCTGATAACACTGTGTTCCTGTAAGAGATGTTACCTGTAGGTCTGTTCTGATAACACTGTGTTCCTGTAAGAGATGTTACCTGTAGGTCTGTTCTGATAACACTGTGTTCCTGTAAGAGATGTTACCTGTAGGTCTGTTCTGATAACACTGTGTTCCTGTAAGAGATGTTACCTGTAGGTCTGTTCTGATAACACTGTGTTCCTGTAAGACATGTTACCTGTAGGTCTGTTCTGATAGCAGGTGTAGCTCTCCACCTGGTCACTGATGAAACATAGTAAAAACACCCAAACGTGGAAGTTAGGGGACATCCGGTGGCGACCATTTCAAGAAAAATCAGAAGATAGATCAATTTGTAGGTGGAATCCTCTATCTCTGTCAATCCAGCTGCTGGTTCTGCAACCCTCTTGACTCCCGCCTCATTCCGTTGCCAGGCATTCTGAAGTTGGACACAACACGTATTAAACTGTTAGGGGGGAAGCGACTCAGAAAGAGAGTAACGTGGTTATAATGATGCTGTCTGGGGAACAATGACCTGGGAGTGTGTCTGGTTTCATTTGCTCACCATTTATTTCATTTGCGTCATTTAATGTTGACAACATACAAACTCACTAATTACCTAAGCAAAATATGTTTTGTGTATCAGCCTGGGTGGATGTATTAGCCTGGGTGGATTTATCAGCCTGGGTGGATGTATCAGCCTGGGTGGATTTATCAGCCTGGGTGCGATTTATCAGCCTGGGTGGATTTCTCGGCCTGGGTGTGTGTGCATATATCTCTCTCACCCTCCATCTCACTACCCACAGTATTCAGGTATCTCTTCATCTCACTACCCATATTATTCAGGTATCTCTCATCCTACTACCCATATTATTCAGGTATCTCTCCATCTCACTACCCATATTATTCAGGTATCTCTCCATCTCACTACCCATATTATTCAGGTATCTCTCCATCTCACTACCCATATTATTCAGGTATCTCTCCATCCTACTACCCATATTATTCAGGTATCTCTCATCTCACTAGTCATATTATTCAGGTATCTCTCCATCTCACTACCCATATTATTCAGGTATCTCTTCATCTCACTACCCATATTATTCAGGTATCTCTCCATCCTACTACCCATATTATTCAGGTATCTCTCATCTCACTACCCATATTATTCAGGTATCTCTCCATCCTACTACCCATATTATTCAGGTATCTCTCATCTCACTACCCATATTATTCAGGTATCTCTCCATCTCACTACCCATATTATTCAGGTATCTCTTCATCTCACTACCCATATTATTCAGGTATCTCTCCATCTCACTACCCATATTATTCAGGTATCTCTCCATCTCACTACCCATATTATTCAGGTATCTCTTCATCTCACTACCCATATTATTCAGGTGCCTCTCCATTTCACTACCCATATTATTTTGGTGCGTGTGTGTGGTTGAGGATCTTAATAAGCCTGTAGCGTATACAGGAGCCGCCTGGGAAAAGCTGAGACATCATCTGGCCTCAGCTGGCCAATTATACATGAGAGGGAAGGATGGCATCGACAGGTTGGAAACAGCAGGTGTGCCCGTACACCTGCTCTTTTACCATCCCACCAGCCTAGTGCCCTTTTGGGTGGTGGTACAGTGCCTTGCGAAAGTATTCGGCCCCCTTGAACTTTGCGACCTTTTGCCACATTTCAGGCTTCAAACATAAAGATATAAAACTGTATTTTTTTGTGAAGAATCAACAACAAGTGGGACACAATCATGAAGTGGAACGACATTTATTGGATATTTCAAACTTTTTTAACAAATCAAAAACTTAAAAATTGGGCGTGCAAAATTATTCAGCCCCCTTAAGTTAATACTTTGTAGCGCCACCTTTTGCTCCGATTACAGCTGTAAGTCGCTTGGGGTATGTCTCTATCAGTTTTGCACATCGAGAGACTGACATTTTTTTCCCATTCCTCCTTGCAAAACAGCTCGAGCTCAGTGAGGTTGGATGGAGAGCATTTGTGAACAGCAGTTTTCAGTTCTTTCCACAGATTCTCGATTGGATTCAGGTCTGGACTTTGACTTGGCCATTCTAACACCTGGATATGTTTATTTTTGAACCATTCCATTGTAGATTTTGCTTTATGTTTTGGATCATTGTCTTGTTGGAAGACAAATCTCCATCCCAGTCTCAGGTCTTTTGCAGACTCCATTAGGTTTTCTTCCAGAATGGTCCTGTATTTGGCTCCATCCATCTTCCCATCAATTTTAACCATCTTCCCTGTCCCTGCTGAAGAAAAGCAGGCCCAAACCATGATGCTGCCACCACCATGTTTGACAGTGGGGATGGTGTGTTCAGCTGTGTTGCTTTTACGCCAAACATAACGTTTTGCATTGTTGCCAAAAAGTTACATTTTGGTTTCATCTGACCAGAGCACCTTCTTCCACATGTTTGGTGTGTCTCCCAGGTGGCTTGTGGCAAACTTTAAACAACACTTTTTATGGATATCTTTAAGAAATGGCTTTCTTCTTGCCACTCTTCCATAAAGGCCAAATTTGTGCAATATATGACTGATTGTTGTCCTATGGACAGAGTCTCCCACCTCAGCTGTAGATCTCTGCAGTTCATCCAGAGTGATCATGGGCCTCTTGGCTGCATCTCTGATCAGTCTTCTCCTTGTATGAGCTGAAAGTTTAGAGGGACGGCCAGGTCTTGGTAGATTTGCAGTGGTCTGATACTCCTTCCATTTCAATATTATCGCTTGCACAGTGCTCCTTGGGATGTTTAAAGCTTGGGAAATATTTTTGTATCCAAATCCGGCTTTAAACTTCTTCACAACAGTATCTCGGACCTGCCTGGTGTGTTCCTTGTTCTTCATGATGCTCTCTGCACTTTTAACGGACCTCTGAGACTATCACAGTGCAGGTGCATTTATACGGAGACTTGATTACACACAGGTGGATTGTATTTATCATCATTAGTCATTTAGGTCAACATTGGATCATTCAGAGATCTTCACTGAACTTCTGGAGAGAGTTTGCTGCACTGAAAGTAAAGGGGCTGAATAATTTTGCACGCCCAATTTTTCAGTTTTTGATTTGTTAAAAAAGTTTGAAATATCCAATAAATGTCGTTCCACTTCATGATTGTGTCCCACTTGTTGTTGATTCTTCACAAAAAAATACAGTTTTATATCTTTATGTTTGAAGCCTGAAATGTGGCAAAAGGTCGCAAAGTTCAAGGGGGCCGAATACTTTCGCAAGGCACTGTATATATATATATACAGTATATAATTGTAAACAGTTTTTGTCTGTTGTTCTGAACCCACTGTCTCCAAGTCGTTGTGATATTGTCAAGTTGGCCATTTGCCTCTCCACAGCCGTACAAATAAATATTCCGAGATTTTCTTCCATGCCTAAAAAAAAGTCACCACAAAAACGAGCTGATTATCTGGATGTGTTTACACGATGCAACTAATGCAGAGTATCAACAAAACATGTCACTTAGGCCCTAATGAACACAGTGGAACCTACAAAGTGCATCTCCGAATGGCTCAATACGTCATTATCCGAACAGGTCTGGACAGGGTTGATCTTTACGTACGGATGTTTACATACGTTGTCTTTCTACTATTTGAATCGTATTGTAAATAACCTTTGACATCGCTATCTTGTGATGTTTGAAGTTTTCTCAACTTCCAAATTTCAACACCACGCTAGCTTCCACCTCACCGCTGTTTGACTTCCCCACAGCCGGGTAACCCGGGCTTTCATAGGTGGACCTACTGAACATGTTGGGAGAATGTTCATGCTCTTGGTTTCATTCCCAATGATTTGTAAATGTGGATGAGACCTCGCTCATGCTTCCAGAAAGCAATGCACCTTTACCCATCAGTTTGGACTTCAACCTGCCGGGAGAACAACCTGCTGGGAGAACAACCTGCTGGGAGAACAACGTGCTGGGAGAACAACCTGCTGGGAGAACAACCTGCTGGGAGAACAACCTGCTGGGAGAACAACCTGCTGGGAGAACAACCTGCTGGGAGAACAACCTGCTGGGAGAACAACCTGCTGGGAGAACAACCTGCTGGGAGAACAACCTGTTTGGTTTTCTCCAAATCATTGATTAGTTATACGTCACGATCGTTATAAGGAGTGGACCAAGATGCAGCGGTCTGTTTCCATCCTTTTATTGGGAAACTCAAAGAAGAAAACAAAGTGAAAAAACAAAACATGGAGGCTCTGGACTGCCGACACGTCGCAGGAGGCTCTGGACTGCCGACGGTCGCTGGATGCTCTGGACTGCCGACACGTCGCTGGAGGCTCTGGACTGGTAACCCTTGCAGGAGGCTCTGGACTGCCGACACGTCGCTGGAGGCTCTGGACTGGTAACCCTCGCAGGAGGCTCTGGACTGCCGACACGTCGCTGGAGGCTCTGGACTGGTAACCCTCGCTGGAGGCTCTGGACTGCCGACCGTCTCAGGAGGTTCCGGTCTGTGGACCGTCTCAGGAGGTTCCGGACTGTGGATCTTCTCAGGAGGTTCCGGACTGTGGATCGTCTCAGGAGGTTCCGGACTGTGGATCGTCTCAGGAGGTTCCGGTCTGTGGACCGTCTCAGGAGGTTCCGGACTGTGGATCTTCTCAGGAGGTTCCGGACTGTGGATCGTCTCAGGAGGTTCCGGACTGTGGATCATCTCAGGAGGTTCCGGACTGTGGACCGTCTCAGGAGGTTCCGGACTGTGGATCGTCTCAGGAGGTTCCGGACTGTGGACCGTCTCAGGAGGTTCCGGACTGTGGATCGTCTCAGGAGGTTCCGGAAGGTGGATCGTCTCAGGAGGTTCCGGACTGTGGATCGTCTCAGGAGGTTCCGGACTGTGGATCGTCTCAGGAGGTTCCGGACTGTGGACCGTCTCAGGAGGTTCCGGACTGTGGACCGTCTCAGGAGGTTCCGGACTGTGGACCGTCTCAGGAGGTTCCGGACTGTGGACCGTCTCAGGAGGTTCCGGACTGTGGACCGTCTCAGGAGGTTCCGGACTGTGGATCGTCTCAGGAGGTTCCGGACTGTGGACCGTCTCAGGAGGTTCCGGACTGTGGACCGTCTCAGGAGGTTCCGGACTGTGGACCGTCTCAGGAGGTTCCGGACTGTGGACCGTCGTTGGAGGTTATATATTCACCTAGATAACCCACCCATAGTCACACCCCGACCTAACCAACATAGAGAATGAAAACCTCTCTATGGTCAGGGCGTAACATAATTCAGCAACAAAGTCTCGTTCACTTGGAGAGTTGATAGATTGAGATACTAGCATTACAGAATATAAACCAAAGTAGAAATGTATTGGGCATGTATGGGATGGACTAGCATGGAGTCACATCAGAAGAGAGCAGGGCGTGACAAGTGTATGTCCAGGTATAAAGTAGTTTAAACTAGTGTTCCCCTGTACCTTTAGATCAAGGTATAATGTGGAGGTCTAATATTCCCCTGTAAGGTCTTAGCAACCATTTCACAATAAAGTCTACACCTGTTGTATTCGGTGCAAATCAATAAAATGTGATTTGACTTAAGAAATAGCTGTTGCAGAGAGAGAGAGCTTACAGAGAGGGAGAGCGGATGGAGCGAGAGAGAAGATGAGAGAGCTGATGGAGAGAGATAGCGAGAGAGCTGATGGAGAGAGATAGATGATGGAGAAAAGAGCTGATGGAGAGAGAGAGCTGAAGGTAAGAGAGATGATGGAGAGAAAGCTGATGTAGAGTGAGCTGATGGATAGAGAGAACTAATGGAGAGAGAGAGCTCATGGAGAGCGGTAGATGGAGAGAGAGAAGCTGAAGAGAGAGAACTAACAAAGAGTGAGTCGATGGTGAGGGAGAGAGAGCTGATGAAGGGAGAGAAATAATGGAGGGAGGGAGATGATGGAGAGAGAGAGAGATGATGGAGAGAGAGATATATTGGAGAGTGAGAGATCTTGGAGAGAGAAAGCTGATGACGAGAGAGAGATGATGAGACAGGAGCTGATGGAGAGAGAGAGATGATGGAGAGTGAGAGAACTAATGGACAGAGAGAGCAGATGGAGCGAGAGAGTGCTGATGGAGAGAGAGAGAGCCGAATGAAAGCGAGAGCTGATGGAGAGAGAGAGATCTGATGGAGAGAGAGATGATGGAGAGAGAGATGATGGAGGAGATAGTTGATGGAGAGGTGAGCTGATGGAGAGAGAGAGATGGAGAGAGAAAGCTGATGGAGAGAGAAAGCTGATGGAGGGAGAGAACTGATGGAGGAGAGAGTTGGAGAGAAATAGGAGATGGAGGAAAGATTTGATGGAGAGAAAGAGTTGATGGTGAGCGATAGATGGATAGAGAGAGCTGATGGAGAGAGAGAGCTGATGGAGAGAAAGAGAGCTGATGGAGAGAGCTGATGGAGAGCGATAGATAGAGAGTGATAGATGATGGAGAGAAAGGGCTGATGGAGAGAGTTCTGATGGAGAGCGATAGATGGAGAGAGATAACCAATGGAGAGAGAGAGAGAGAGATCTGAGTGAGAGAGAACTTTGTCTTTCCAGGGAGCTCAATATAATTGTTGTGTTCCGTGTTTAGCCAGTTGACCTGGCGCACAGTTTGCTTTGATCAATATTCCTAGTCCTGTATCTGAACTCATAAGAGCCGAGTGGAGAAAGGGCTTAGTGTAGGAAAATGAATAATAGAATGTGTGTGTGTTTTGTGATGTGCTGTGAAGGAGACAGGCTTGGCACCAAAGACCAAAAGTGTTAATTACTTATTGATTCAATTTAGCTGATGACTCCTAAAAAAGGACGAGGGTGACTGAAGCCAGAAAAGAGACAGGGTCTCTCTCTCTCTCCCTCTCTCTCTCTGTCTCTCTCTCGCTCTCTCTCTCTCTCTCAAAGGTGTTTGATCTTCACAGGTTGCCCTTTTCTTGTGGCAACAGGTCACATATATTGATGCTGTGATGGCACAATGTGGTATTTCACCCAATAGATTTGGATATGTAATCCGAGGGAAATATGTGTCTCTAATATGGTCATACATTTGTCAGGAGGTTAGGAAGTGTAGCTCAGTTTCAACCTCATTTTGTGGGCAGTGTGCACATAGCCTGTCTTCTCTTGAGAGCCAGGTCTGCCTTCGGCGGCCTTTGTCAATAGCAAGGCTATGCTCACTGAGTCTGTACATAGTCAAAGCTTTCCTTAAGTTTGGGTCAGTCACAGTGGTCAGGTATTCTGCCACTGTGTACTCTCTGTTTAGAGCCAAAAAGCATTCTAGTTTTCTCTGTTTTTTTGATAATCCTTTCCAATGTGTCAAGTAATTATCTTTTTGTTTTCTTGTGATTTGGTTGAGTCTAATTGTGTTGCTGTCTTCGGACTCTGTGGGGTCTGTTTGTGTTTGTGAACAGAGCCCCAGGACCAGCTTGCTTAGGGGACTCTTCTCCATGTTCATCTCTCTGTAGGTGATGGCTTTGTTATGGAAGATTTGGGAATCGCTTCCTTTTAGGTGGTTGGAGAATTGACGGTTCTTCTCTGGATTTTGATCATTAGTGGGTATCGGCCAGTTCTGCTCTGCATGCATTATTTGGTGTTTTACGTTGTACACAGAGAATATTTTGGCGGAATTCTGCTTAGGCCGAGGTATGTATAGTTTTTTTGTGTGCTCTAGGTCAACAGTGTCTAGATGGAATTTGTAGTTGTGGTCCTGGCGACTGGACCTTTTTTGGAACACCATTATTTTTGTCTTACTGAGATTTACTGTCAGGACCCAGGTCTGACAGAATGTGTATATCCTAAAGGCATGACATGTTTTCTATGCTAGCACAAAACTGTGTCTTCCTGCTTTCTGACACTGTTTTCCTAGGAATACCCTGAAGCTGTTACTGTTTTCCTAGGAATACCCTGAAGCTGACACTGTTTCCTAGGAATACCCTGAAGCTGTCACTGTTTTCCTGGGAATACCCTGAAGCTGTCACTGTTTACTAGGAATACCCTGAAGCTGTCACTGTTTTCCTAGGAATACCCTGAAGCTGTCACTGTTTTCCTAGGAATACCCTGAAGCTGACACTGTTTACTAGGAATACACTGAAGCTGTCACTGTTTTCCTAGGAATACCCTGAAGCTGACACTGTTTCCTAGGAATACCCTGAAGCTGACATTCAGTTTACAGGACCACCTACTGTAGGTCGAAAGATCAATGCATGTTCCTTCGATAATTGTTTCTGTCATTCATCCTCCTTTCCCTCACCTCTGTGCTCACTCTCCCTCTCCATGTGTCGTTGTTCACAGACATATAACTTTTCAGTCAATCTCATCGCTGACATCTCCCTAACTGTGTATTTACGTCTGATTCATTATTTTAATGGCACCACAAATCCTCACGTCAAGATTGTGAGTGTGTGTAGTGTAGTTGTGTGTATGTGTTTGTGTGTGTTTACAGGTGTATGTGTGATGAATGACATTAATGACACCAGCCATCTTCAGCTCCCAGCAATGCAGCTCATATTTTATTTAGAATAGAGGGGAGGAGGAGGAGGGAGAATGACGGAGGGAGGAAGGAGAAGGAAGGAGGGAGAGGTAGAGGAGGAGAATCAGCATTCTCTTTCTTTTCAAACACACAGTCACACACACACACACACATTCATGCACACACACAGTCACACACACACACACACACAGTCACACACACCCACACAGTCACACACATATAATAGACTGGCCAGTCAACCGGAGTGGTTCTACAGTTAAAGAGCTCCTATGTCTCTGGCCTCCTGAATCATTGATGAAAGGAGAGCAACACGGGAAATGTTCTGGCCGAGCTCCCCTGTTTCACAAATAAACACACAGAGAGGGGCCATGTTGCTAAAACGTTCTCATCGTCTCAATAGACAGAGAGGTTATGTTATTTAAACGTTTTCATTACTCTGGACTAGAGGCCACAGACAGGGCAGGATGTACAGTATTTGAGTGGGGTTGTTAGTCGGCTAGAGGCCACAGACTGGGCAGGATGTACAGTATTTGAGTGGGGTTGTTAGTCGGCTAGAGGCCACAGACTGGGCAGGATGTACAGTATTTGAGTGGGGTTGTTAGTCGGCAAGAGGCCACAGACTGGGCAGGATGTACAGTATTTGAGTGGGATTGTTAGTCGGCTAGAGGCCACAGACAGGGCAGGATGTGATCGACTGGTGTTGCTAGTTGGTGTCACAGTGAGACAGAACAATTACTAACACTACTACACCATCAAATCAAAGGTAATTTTATTTGTCACATGCTTGTTTACTAACAGTGTTTACTAACAGTGAAATGCTTATTCACGGGCCCGTCCCAACAATGCGGAGAGAAAAAATAGTGGAAAGATAACACAAGGAATAAATACACAATGAGCAACGATAACTTGGCCTTACACGCGGGGAATCAGTACCAAGTCAAAGTACAGGGGTACGGGGTAATTGAGGTAGATATGTTCGTATAGGTAGGGATAAAGTGACTAGGCAACTGTAACGCTCGTCTTCCTCCTCTTCTGAGGAGGAGTAGCAAGGATCGGAGGACCAATGCGCAGCGTGGTACGTGTTCATGATGAATTTATTAAACACAGAACACGAAAACAAAAATAACAGAGAGAATGACACGAAACAGTCCTGTCTGGTGACATACACAAAGACAGAAAACAATCGGCCATGAAACACAGATGGGGAAAGCCTACCTAAGTATGATTCTCAATCAGAGACAACTAACGACACCTGCGTCTGATTGAGAACCATACGAGGCCAAACACAAAACTCAACATGTTGTGGTGCCATATTCTTTCCATTTATTCATAATGGATTTAATGGTGCTCTGTGGGATGTTCAAAGTTTCTGATATTCTTTTATAACTCAACCCTGATCTGTACTTCTCCACAACTTTGTCCCTGACCTGTTTGGAGAGCTCCTTGGTCTTCCTGGTGTCGCTTGCTTGGTGGTACCACTTGCTTAGTGGTGTTGCAGACTCTGGGGCCTTTCAGAACAGGTATATATATACTGAGATCATGTGACAGATCATGTGACACTTAGATTGCACACAGGTGGACGTTATTTAACTAATCATGTGACTTCTGAAGGTAACTGGTTGCACCAACAAAGAGGTGGATACATATGCAAGCAACACTTTTCTGGGGGTTTTTTCTGAATTCTTTGAAACAAGTATTATTTTTCATTTCACTTCACCAATTTGGACTGTTTTGTGTATGTCCATTACATGAAATCAACATAAAAAATTAAGTTAAATTACAGGTTGTAATGCAACAAAATAGTAAAAATGATAATGGGGTGAATACTCTTGCAATGCACTGTACCTACATAGTACATTAAGTAGGTTACTTGAAGGCTACAGTGTATGCAGTTTATTGGGCTATAGATGAAATATGTTTTGATGAACTCCACATGGTGGGGGAAAGTGCACGGTATGATCTGGATGCTCCTTTCCGGTGACATGATGATCGATGCTTGACTGCCGTTTGACAAATACAAATATTCTTGCTACTATCCATAATAATCTCCTCATTTAGACCAGTGGTCACCAACCTTTTCTGAGTCAAGGTCACTTTCTTAATCAAAATGCATGCAGAGATCTACCGCTCTAGTTTTTTATTAACATGACTTACATAATGTAAGCCTGTGCATCATTAACCAATTAAAAACAGCTCTGTAGCAATGAGGTTTGTACAGTAAGCTATAGGCCCAATACATTATAGCCGCATATTGGCTTTGATTGAATTTACCTGCCATTGCATTGTTGGTCGTGCCATTTAAAAAAATATAGTTTTTTCAGAATTTGAAGTAGGCTATACAATCATACCGGTAATAGATCTATTGTTGTGTTACTTGTGAGGCACAGCTGAGTGAGCATACGTTTAAATAATTCGGTATTTATTTTACTGGGCTGATGGTGCCTGCATCTGATGGTCAGTCTCTCAGCATCCCTCCGCTCTCCCTTTCCTCCACCGACACTGACCATAAAGGGACACTGTCTACCAGCGGATGGCGAAACTCAAATTATTTCTGCCTCATGCACAAATTCATGTTGTTACTCCTATGAACAGAGAAAGTGAAATATTCCATGGTATTAAAAAAGACCCAAGCCACTCATAATAATAATAACAACACAAGCCTATAGACACAATTTCCACCTCATTCATTACTGCTGCAGTGCTTGTTGTAGCGCTGAGTGGAAATAGGAAGAACGCGCATTTTATGGGTTATAAAAGAGTTGACAGTGCTGAGTAAGAACGTAAACATAAACTCATAAAAACAGCAGCTCTTTGCTGTGTTCGTTGACAGTCTCTCTCTAGTCATGGTTTTAAACGTTTTAAAATCTCACAGTATCAATGTTGCTGTAGATTTATGTTATGCCTGCTACATTACTGCAGACTGATTGGCCAGCTGTGGCATAGTGCACTTGATTTCCTCTCCAGGGCCACCTGGAAGTCAAAGTTTGTACCTTCAGACACAATAAATGGCAACAGTTTGCCTATCCGGCGTGCAGGGCAGCTGAATTGGTTGCACCTACCACCAACAGCCCCAGACTTTATTGTTGGGTTTTTACAGAAATGTTTGGCGATCGACTTGAAATGCCTCGACTGGTTAGCGACCACTGATTGTGACAAAACTATCGGAAGAGTTGAAAGTGCGATGGAAACACACTGAACGTTACATTTTTATTTGGTACCTGAAAAGTTATGTGAACATGTAAATGTTGTGTCCCTTACGTCATCACACACTGGTTATTAATCTGCAACACGTCTGTTTAGTGGAAACACACCACCGGAGGGAGAAATTGCAAATTTTCTGTTAATGCATATTTTACAATATTTGTTGGGAAATATTTCACCAATTGGATTGAAATCTAGCTAGTTTTCGTCATTAATTCAGTCATTAATACACAAACCACAGCCCTAATATGAACCACGTTGAATTAAAACCTACACTTTCTTTGATTTGTTCCTGTAACCACACGGAATTAACCCTGTAACCACGCAGAATGAATGTCAAAAAGAGTACATCACTGAAGGCAGCAGCCCTAACCACTAGACCAGGCCATGATTGAACCTCAAGTTTTGCATTCGCATAGACTTGACACTTGTACGTCGTCGCCTGGTACAGACCAGTATTGATCTTGTGTTATTAAGCTATACAAAACAGTGGTTGTTGATGTGTATGGCTGAACTTCAGATACATCTTTGCACAATTGAATGTTGCAGTCATATAACCAAGGCCTAGCGTTTGAGCGAGCGAGCCGGATAGCAAGCCCTGAAACCAATGACTCAAACGCCCCAACATGGAAAGAAAGAGAACTGTTCTTTTTCAGGGACACACGAGGCTCATTTAAATTTCCCAATGCAGCAGGAAAATTCTCTGCGACAAAATAGTGATCAAGTTAAGATCCAACATCTGTAGCCATGTGACCAGTTCCCCAGGTATGTGGCAGTCAGATCACCAGCTGGTTCAGATCACTGCCTGGTTCAGATCATCGCCAGTTTCAGTGACTCAAACATCACTAGCCGACCCAGCGTTTAGGCAGACATCAATAATTAAGAACTGATTTGCAGCCCAATTTTCCCACATGTCATTTAGTCAGCTTGGGAATCCCTCTGCCATCACTGGCTTTAAACGTAGCCCCGGTTGTGTGTTCATGTGTGTATGGACAATTGTGTGTGTGTGTGTGTGTGTGTGTAAGAGTGTGTAAGACAGGTCAAGGCCATGCTATATATCCAAGCTGATCACTAGAAATATACTTGGATTTTGGATGTTTGAAAAGGTCTTGAGAACGTCGATAAATAATATAAAAACAATTTCCTATCCCTGGCTCCGGCTCATGATACTCAGAGGCGAAGCGTGCTGCTCTGACATCTGACTACTGGTCCACCGCAGTTCACAATGCTCTGGCAAGCCGGGAGAGTACTTGATGACAGAAACAGTGTGTTGTTTTTTACTATTTACTTTAAGCCCTTGCCCAAACCGCAGCCATAATACAGTGAATTTCAGAGTGAAACTATGAGATCTTGTTACAGGCGATATATCCCCCTAACCCGACACATTGCGTAATGCGCTTAAGATGGTTATCACTGATGAATAATGGCAACATTAGGATAATTTATCCTTTAGCTCAGACCAGCAGCGGAACATGACTTAGGGTTGTAACAACACACACACACACACACACACACACACACACTGAAAATGAGGTGTGTCCTCCTCAGATGGATTTAGTAGGAGGGAGTCGATATCAGTCTGTAGTTTCTAGACCGCCTGCTGTGAGTGTGTCTGTTTGTTTGTGATCAATCGTGTGTGTGTGTGTGTGTTCATGTGTGTGTGTGCAGCCACATGATTTAAGTTAGCGTGTAGTTTATACCCCTTGATTTACATGGCACTAGGATGCATGGCTCTGTGCACATCAAACATATCTCATGTAACCATGGTTAGGGTTAGACTTCATGGCTGAGGATAGTAGGCACAGCCATGACTTCATCACAGTGCTATGCTTTAACCATTTGTGTAGGGTGGCGGGTAGCCTAGCAGTTAACGCATTGGGCCAGTAACCGACAGGTTTGTTAGTTCGAATCCCTGAGCCGACAAGGTGAAAATACTGCCGATGTGCCCTTGAGCAATATCTCCAGGGATGCAGTTGATAATGACTGTGACCTGTCTCTGAGGGAGTTGGCATATGCAAAAAAACACATTATTTTTTATTTACGTTTCACAGAACACAACAGTTTGATAACTGGCTCCAAATAAACCCAGCAGGGAGGTGTTTGGCTGCATCTCTGCCACTCAGAACTGTTCATTTCATTCCTGATCATATTTGAAGCTTTCAGACCACTTTCATTTCCACAGAGAGAATTTGCAGAACGTGATTACTAAGAGCACCAGAATTATTAAATTAACTCCCCTGGAGGAACAAAAAACACATTCAAAGCAATTCAGTCACAATGTAAAAAATATGACTTTATCTGCTGCAGCTCGTGTTACCTAAAAGTTACACATTGGAGAACAGTGCTATCACCAGTAAAACATGTCCGAGGCATTAAACCAGCCTCGTTAAAGAACACAACTCATTACATTGCCCATTATTCCGACAAAACAGAACAGGGAACATTTCCTCATTTCAAAAACAGCAGCTTGCTTTTTCTATCTCTATCTCCCAGAATGCCTAGCATGGTCTTGTCTTGCTCTGGCACATGTGCAGGGAGAGATAAAGCAGACTGTTCTGGTCAGGCTATTTAACAGACCTTAATGACATTCATTCATTTAGTCTCATTTTAAAATTAATCTGAAGAGAGGGGAATAACGTCACCATACAGATGGGGTGTAAGAGGGGAAGGACTCTAGCTGGGGATTTTAAAGTTTGGGGTCAGGGACACTAGCTGGGGCTTTTAAAGTTTGGGGTCAGGGACACTAGCTGGGGCTTTTAAAGTTTGGGGTCAGGGACACTAGCTGGGGCTTTTAAAGTTTGGGGTCAGGGACACTAGCTGGGGCTTTTAAAGTTTGGGGACAGGGACACTAGCTGCATATTTTAAAGTTTGGGGTCAGGGACTCTAGATGGAACTTTTGTAACTTGGGGTCAGGGACTCTAGATGGGGCTTTTGTAGCCTGGGGTCAGGGACTCTACATGGGGCTTTTGTAGCCTGGGGTCAGGGACTCTAGATGGGGCTTTGTAGTTTGGGGTCAGGGACTCTAGATGGGGCTTTTGTAACTTGGGGTCAGGGACGGAAAACCGATAGCAGAAGGATGATGCAGGGATAGAACTTAACCATGCTCACTGAAAGGATCTGAAAGGAAAAAGAACCACTGTGGAATCCAGACCAAAGTTAATCACCATGAAGCTAGACAGACCCTTTTGTTGATTAGCTATGTGGCCAATGCTAGTTTTATAGTAATGCTACCAGTTCTGCTGGATCATAGTGACAGACAACACGGTAGTAGTAGACATATCCTCTATTAACCTACCTAGAGAGAGTTTTGATATCTTTGC
>NC_048588.1:40556090-40571090 GCF_013265735.2 Oncorhynchus mykiss
ACGGAGAGAAGGGATAAAGAGGGAGGGAAGAGAGGCAGAGAGAGAGAGATGGTGGGGGGGGAATATGGAGAGACACGGAGAGAAAAGAGGGAGGGTGAAAGAGGAGAGAGACTGAGGAGGAGGAATAACAGATATACAACCATTGACTGACAATGTTTTCTTAATGCCCATAGTTGTAAATAAAATATTATCTCAGTGAAAAGCCATACCTCCACAAAATGAAAGGTGAAAAGGTGTTTAATGAAGTTGTTGCCACATTCACTCTGGTCTAAGATCACTTAGGACGGGATTCAATCAGGCACCTTCCCCCTGTGTCCCAGTATTCTCAGACCCCAGTAGCAATTCTCCACTGTTGCAGCTGTTCCTACAAATCGAGATCCTTGAAGTTCAGCAATCCCCCTATTCCCTGCTCTCAAACCTCATAAAGGCCTTTTTAAGTCTCTGTGTGTGAGTGTGTGTGTGTGTGTATGTCAGTGTGTGTGTGTGTGTGTGCGTGCGTGTGTGTGTGTGTGTGTGTGTATGTCAGTGTGTGTGTGTGTGTGTGTGTGTGTGTGTGTGCGTGTGTGTACGGGTTTACAGACCCATGCGACTCACCAGGAGAAATAAAAACAAATGAAATATAAAAAAGAGCAACAGAATGATATAAATGTCGAAATGGTGTCACCTGGGGAACGCTGGTAGAGGAGACCAAACACAACACAGAGCATTCTGAGCCCAGCCTTCCGGAATAATGAGACAATGTGGGAACCCGATTCATACCTCCAAACTCCCGGAATACACAGGGAAACAGGGCTTTATCAAATCTCCTTTTCTTTCTCTTTCGCTCTCTTTCTGTGTGAAGAAGAGGTTTATTGGAAAACACGGTGTATCAGTTTGAGACCCAGAGGAGAGAGAGAACAGGGACAATGGAGCTTGGCTAAATCTCCAACGTAGGCCTTTACTAAGGCAACTCATTACACTGTTTGGTCTGCATGTCGTTCCAAATGGTTCATTAATAAATAGGAACATAGTGATCATGACTAGGGCTGTTATGGTGATCGAATTCGAATTCAACGTGACTGTTTAGTCACGGTAACTAAGCTTCTCCAAGCTCTCCAAGATCTGACGCTGCTGATGGTCATTAGTAGGCTGTATCACATCCGGCCGTGATTGGGAGTCCCATAGGGCGGCGAATTTGTTCTTAACTGACTTCCCTAGTTAAATGAAGGTTAAATCAAATATATAAAAAGTAGCCTACCAAACTTGCTAACTACCCGCTACTCAGCACTCTATTGTCCCTCTAATCACTCTGACACAAATGCAAATGTAATCGAAAATCAAATCAACCACTTCATGAGAGCCCATGAGCTCATGTTACACAACATTTCTATATGCTATGCAATTACGTGAGAAAACAGAGTTTTGATGGCCTCTTAAAAAGAGGAGGATCATATCAGCTTTCTATAGGCTAGTTCTACTATATTATTTCTCAACTTTCCTAATATTAAGCATATTGGAGTATATCAGGAGTATATCCTACCTGGATGGCATGAAAATGAACCACAGGAAACGCATCCTCCATTTGTATTTAAGTGCATATAGATTTATTTTTTTTAAATGCCCTGCCCCTGTTCCGAGACAGGTGCATGATAATGGTCCATTTTAAATTAAAACTAATTTCAGACATATGTTATTTACTATACTGCTTGTGAAGACAAGATTAAATTAAATAGTTTTACGGGTGGCAATATTAGCCTTTCACTTGAATGACGTGAATGATACCTCATGTAGCCCAGCCCATAGGCCTATATGCTTTGATAAGGTTTGATAAGGTCACAACTAAAGTGGCCAAATTACTTACGGTTTACAACAGGTATAGAGCCTAACTGGCATACGTAGGCAGTGCTTGAGTTTCAAGTTTGGGGATGATCATTTTCACCATAAAAATACACCTTTATAATAAAGCATTACATACATAATCACATTTGTGGTCACTTTTGAGAGTGATATTTTCCTGCTAATCGATTTCACTTTAGAACATTCACACTTATTGCTTACTGCCGTGTGTGCATTGCTGCGCTTATAATGTGAAGAAATAACCTAATAGTTTATCAACATTTTCAGCTAAATGTTCTGATCTGTTCCATCAGCCTCGTTGCTTTTAAAAAACATTTTTTAGATGCGAGTGGTTGAATTAATTAGGGATATTTTGCATCCCACAAGTGTCCCAGAGTATGTTGATAATATTTATTTCTCGCACTGAAGGACACATTGACCAATAGAATAGGTTAACTTTTGTACCATGGGGATAGTAGATTGACATAGGTTAGTGCTTTTGCTGTTCGTTAGGCCGACTCATCTTATTGGCTAATGAAAAGTTCATGTGGACAGTTTTTCTAACATCAACATGCCGAATTCGGAATTCGATAAGAAGGCCTCGTGCAGTTTCGTCCACAATGTGTCGGTCTTCTCTTTTAGCCTACTTCAGAGCTGAGATGCCTGTGAGAAGGACCCGATCTGAGGGAGCCATGTGAGTGAGAGGTGCTTCGGAGCACAACAATTGTCAGCCAGGGAAAAAGGGAATTATAATTACTATATTCAGCCCAAGGGCACAACATTCACTTTGGCTGCAAAAGGCATGCATTTTTGTAAGTGGCATTAAGGCCACATGAGGAGCTTGGTGAGAATATTATCAAGAGCTTGTCAAATTGTGAATGAGAGAATGGTGAAGTGTGGGCAGCCAGCGCAAGAAACAAAGCAGAGCTCATGCCTTTCAAACAACTTTTTTCAAATCATCATTAGAGTCGCATCATGCAGCCTTAGAATGTTTTAAAATCTAAACATATAGCCCAACATTTGTATCACAACTAAAGATCCACATATATCTCTACATTAAGCAAAAACACCAACGTTCAAAAGTTTTGGGCTACTAAGGAATATTCTGGTTTTTGAAAGAAAAGCAAAAATTTTTTGTCCATTAAAATAACATCAAATTGATCAGAAATACAGTGTAGACATTGTTAATGTTGTAAATGACTTTTGCAGTTGGAAACTGCAGATTTTTTAATTGAATATCTTCATTGTCATGTTCGTTAAAATGAGCGGACCAAGGAAACTCACCAACAAAAACAAAAAACAGTAACGACTGGAGTGCTCACAGGCACTAAACAAAAACAAGATCCCACAAACTAAAGGTGGAAAAAAGGCTGCCTAAGTATGATCCCCAATCAGAAGGACAGCTGCCTCTGATTGGGAACCATACCCGGCCAACAAAGAAATAGAAAAACTAGAATAACCAGCCAAATCACATCCCGACCCTAACCAAATAGAGAAATAAAAAGGCTCTCTAAGGTCAGGGCGTGACATTCATAGGAGTACAGAGGCCCATTATCAGCAACCATGTGTTCCAATGGCACGTTGTGTTAGCTAATCCAAGTTTATCATTTTGAAAGGCTAATTGATCATTAGAAAACCCTTTTGCAAATATGTTAGCACAGCTGAAAACTAATGTTCTGATTAAAGAAGCAATAAGAGTTGCCTTCTTTAGACTAATTGAGTATCTGGAGCATCAGCGTTTGTGGGTTTGATTACAGGCTCAAAATGGCCAGAAACAAATAACTTTTTTCTGAAACTATTCTTGATCTGAGAAATGAAGGCTATTCCATGCGAGAAATTGCCAAGAAACTGAAGATATTGTACAACACTGTGTACTACTTCCTTTACAGAACAGTGCAATCTGGCTCTAACCAAAATAGAAAGAGGAGTGGGAGGCCCCGGTGCACAACTGAGCAAGAGGACAAGTACACTACAGTGTCTCATTTGAGAAACAAATACCTCACAAGTCCTCAACTGGCAGCTTCGTTAAATAGTACCCTCAAAACACCAGTCTCAACGTCAACAGTGAGGAGGCGACTTCGGGATGCTGGCCTTCTAGGCAGAGTTGCAAAGAAAAAGCCATATCTCAGACTGGCCAATAAAAAGAAAAGATGAAGATGGGCAAAATAACACAGACATTGGACAGAAGAAGATTGTAAGAAAGTGTTATGGACAGACAAATCTAGGTTTGAGGTGTTTGGATCCCCAAGAAGAACATTCCTGAGTTGCAGAAAAAGTGAAAATATGCTGGAGAAGTGCTTTTTGAAATAGTTTTTCTTTCACCTTTATTTAACCAGGTAGCTAGTTGAGAACACCTTTATTTAACCAGGTAGGCTAGTTGAGAACAAGTTCTCATTTACAACTGCGACCTTGCCAAGATAATGCAAAGCAGTGCGATGAAAACAACAACTCAGAGTTATACATGGGACAAACAACAACGTACAGTCAAAACGCCATAAAAAAATATATGTAAGTGTGGGCAAATGTAGTAAGGTTAGGGAGGTAAGGCAATAAATAGGCCGTAGTGGTGAAATAATAACAATTTAGCATTCTGTCAAGCATGGTGGAGGCAATGTGATGGTATGGGAGGATTATTTGGTGGTGGTAGTGGGAGATGGAATTAATATACTTTTTGCTTTGTGTGGAAGCCAGGAGATGTGTTTGTTAATCAACGGTCAATTACCATGAGACCGGCAGTTATTTGCTTCACAATCACCAGCTGCCAAAATTTCATGACCGCCACAGCCCTAATCACAACAACAGGATCCCATCTCCTGTTTCTGTAGCGTGAGGCAGCAATACAAGTACGTCCCCTGGACAGGCCTTCACCCCAATCCTTAATGCTGAATGCCAAGCAAAGATTCAGAATCAGAATCACCTTTATTCGCCAGATAGTAGCACTAGACAAGACACACAACATGACCAAAGTATGTGGACACCTGCTCGTCAAACATCTCATTCCAAAATCTTGGGCATTAATAGGGAGTTGGTTCCCTCTTTTCTTCTAAAACAGCATGCACTTATTGATAAGCATGCATCTGTTGAGAAACTGACTGTTAGACCTGTTAAGGCTCCATGGATTGATGAGGAATTGAAAAACTGTATGGAAAGAGATGGAGCAAAATGAGTGGCTAATAAGTCTGGCTGCACATCGGACGGGCTGACTGCAAATTGAGAAATCACGTGACTTAACTTAACAAAAACACATTTTTTAAAATGTATTATGAAGCCAAGATCAATCATATCAAGAATGATGGAAAACAACTTGTGTACTATGAAATTATGGGCGGAAAGACAAATTCAACTCCATATTTCATCAAATCAGATGGCTTATTCATCACAAAACCATTTGATGTTGGCAATTATTTTAACGATTACTTCATTGGCAAAGTGGGAAACTTAGGCAGGAAATGCCAACAATGTCCAGTGAGCCATCATATCCATCATATCCATCATATCCATCATAGCCATCATATCCATCATATCCATCATATCCATCATAGCCATCATATCCATCATATCCATCATATCCATCATATCCATCATATCCATCATATCCATCATATCCATCATATGCATCATAGCCATCATAGCCATCATATCCATCATATCCATCATAGCCATCATATCCATCATATCCATCATAGCCATCATATCCATCATATGCATCATAGCCATCATAGCCATCATATCCATCATAGCCATCATATCCATCATATCCATCATATCCATCATAGCCATCATAGCCATCATATCCATCATATGCATCATAGCCATCATAGCCATCATAGCCATCATAGCCATCATATCCATCATATCCATCATATCCATCATAGCCATCATATCCATCATATCCATCATAGCCATCATATCCATCATATCCATCATAGCCATCATATCCATCATATCCATCATATCCATGCAAAAAAACACAAATAATTAAAATAAAAGCATTGTATAATAAAGCATTTTGTAAAGTTAGTTGGAAAAGTTATTGTTATCGATCAATAATGACAAACCTCCTGGCATTGACAAGTTAGATGGAAAGATACGGAGGATGGTAGCTGACTCGATGGCCACTCCTATCTGTTATATCTTTAATCTGAGCCTAGAGGAAAGTCTTTGTCCTCAGGCCGTCACCCAAGAGTGGTAAAGCGAGCTTTACTGGTTCGAAGAGCAGACCGATCAGCTTTCTGCCAGCTCTTAGTGAACTGTTTGAACAATTGTTTGGCCAAATACAATGCTATTTCTCTGTAAACAAATTAACAACAGACTTTCAGCATGCTTATAGAGAAGAGCACTCAACATGTACTGCACTGACACAAATAACTGATGATTGGTTTAAATAAATGATTAATAAGAAGATTGTGGGAGCTGTACTGTTACATTTCAGTGCAGCCTTTTATATTATTGACCACAACATGTTGTTGAGAAAACGTATGTGTTATGGCTTTTCAACCTCTGCCATATCGTGGATTCAGACAGATCTATCTAATAGAACACAGCCAGATTTCTTTAATGGAAGCTTCTCTAATGCAGACTAAAATACATAGTTACCTTAGATTGTAAACTGTCATGGTCAAAACATATAGATCTTGTAAAGATGGGGAGAGGTCTGTCCATGCTAAAGAGATGTTCTGCTTTTTTGACACCACACAAAGCAAGTCCTGCAGGCTCTAGTTGTATCTTATCTTGATTATTGTACAGTCTTGTGGTCAAGTGCTGCAAGGAAAGACCTAGTGAAGCTGCAGCTGGCCCAGAACAGAACGTCTTGCACTACAATGTAATCAGATGGCTGATATAAATACTCGGCATGCCAGGCTCTCTTGGCTCAGAGTTGACGAGACACTGACTGCATCACTTCTTTTTATACGAAACAAAATTGTTTGCATAGTCAACATACGCACAGCTCTGACACAGACACTTACCCCACCAGACAGTCATGCAACCTGCGTTCTTTTCATAGTCTCTCCAAATCCACAACAAATTCCATAAAGCGTACAATATAATATCGAGCCATTATTGCATGGAACTCCCTTCTATCTCATATTTCTCAAGTGAACAGCAAACCTAGTTAAAAAAACAGATAAATCAACACCTCAGGGCACTACTCCTCTCCCCTATCTCAACCAGATCGTTTGTGAGTATGTATTGATATGTAGACTATCTGTGCCGTCCTTAAACATATGTTGTTCTGTCCATGAGCTGTTCTTGTCTACTAATGTTCTGTAATATGTCATGTTTCATGATCTGTAGGGAACCCAGGAAGAGTAAAAGCTAATGGTTTTCCTAATAAAATACAAAAAATACCAATACTCTTCTGGGAAGACTATCCACTAGATGTTGGAACATTGCTGCGGGAGCTTGCTTCCATTCAGACACAAGAGCATTAGTGAGGTCAGGCAGTATTGTTGGGCGATTAGGCCTGGCTTGCAGTCAGCGTTCTAACTCTTCCCAAACGTGGTCGATGTAGTTGAGGTCAGGGCTCTGTGTAAGCCAGTCAAATTCATCCACGCCGATCTCAACAAGCCATTCCTGTATGGACCTCGCTTTGTACGCATGGGCATTGTCATCCTGAAACAGGAAAGGCCTTCCCCAAACTGGTGTCACAAATTTGGAAGCACAGAACCGTCTAGAATGTCATTGTATGCTGTAGAATTAAGATGTCTGTTCTTTGGAACTAAGGGGCCTATCCAGAACCTTGAAAAACATCCCTAGACAGTTATTCCTTCTCCACCAAACTTTACTGTTTGCACTATACATTCATGCAGGTAGCGTTCTCCAGGCATCCGCCAAACCAAGATTTGACTGCCAGATGGTGAAGCTTGCTCCACTGAGTCCAATGGTGGCAACCTTTACAACACTCCAGCCGTCGCTTGGCATTGCACATGGTGATCTTAGGCTTGTTTGCGGCTGCTCTTCCATGGAAACCGATTTCATGAAGCTCCAGAACAAACAGTTATTGCGTTGACCTTGCTTCCAGAGGCAGTTTGGAAATCAGTAGTGAGTGTTGCAACCGAGGACAGAGGATTTTTACTTACTACGCGCTTCAGCATTCTGCGGTCCTGTTCTGTGAGCTTGTGTGGCCTACCACTTCGCGGCTGAAACGTTGTTGCCCCTAGATGTTTCCACTTCACAATTACATCACTTACAGTTGAACGTGGCAGCGCTAGCAGTGCAGGAATTTGACAAACGGACTTGTTGGAAAGGAGGCATCCTGTGACGGTGCCACGTTGAAAGTCACTGAGCTCTTCAGTAAGGTCATTCTACTGCGAATGTTTGTCTATGGAGATTGTATGGCTTTGTGCTCGGTTTTATACACCTGTCAGCAACAGACAAGTCTGAAATAGCCGAATCCACTCACATACTTTGTTCACAAGTGAGCGACCGGCTCGATTCGGTCATATGTAGCAACATTTAAAATCATGTTTTTTTACCATTGGAAACAAATAGAGACTCATAGCTAGAAAAGTCTACATCTATATCATACACTACAGTTCAGGAACAACGAGAAAGTATTTTGCTCTGAAAGGTGACAAACTTGTAACCCCACTTTTAAGAAAATGTCCCTTGAATGTTTTGTTACACATACTTGAGAGCTCTTTTTCTACACCCATTCATCATAGCTCACAACTTCTTAAGCCTTAGCCCCACCCATCTCTTTAAGGATTAGCATGCATGCCATCAGCAGCCTGGTGGGCAAAAAGAGCATAACTGGTCAATTTTAACAGCAATAAACCCATCTGTTTAAAATAGTATTTAGTATATATCAATCTAGCAAACCAGGCAACTAAAAGCACCTTTCTAAACAATATTTTGGTTAGTTTCTAGCTTGTTAGCTAGCTAGCTAACGTTAATGACCACATCATAAAGCTGACAACGTCTTAACTTTAGCTAATTTGCATTCATTATTAGAGGAAAATAAACTCACAACAAGATCATTATTTACAAGTTTTAAGCTACTTACAGAAAATAGCTTACGGTTGTGAGTGTGATGAAATAAAAGCAGGGCATTCTACTGGAGTAATGTTATAACTTGGACACTCTTGTTGGCCTAACGTTATATCCTAATTTGACTTCGGTGCAGGTAGTGTTGTTCTTCACATTACCGTCTCTGGTAAACACACATTGTATGAAATAAAATAAATTGTATTTGTCACATGGGCAGGATACAGGTGTAAACGGTACTATGAAATGATACCTTGCATAGTGGAGACGTTTGTTTAGACATGTAGCTAGCTAGCTAAACAATGAACCATGATCTCAAATCATAACATCACTACCATGCATGAATCTGCAGGTAGCTAAACAACTAGATTAAATTTTAGCTAGCTAACTAACATTAGGCTATAACTAGCAATGCAAATGCCTCTGAGATACAAATAATATTACTACACAGATCATACACGTAACGATAGCTAACAGTACGCTTTAGTTTGCGATGAAAACAACTTTCTGACAAAATTTGAAACGTATAATATTTGAAAATCAAGCTAGCTAGACTCTCACCCATTTACATGGATGAATGCTTCTCCCTCTGTCATGGATGCCATGGTTACCCTTAGTTTGAAGATGTAATCCGGAGACAGATGTTTTATACAACAGCCTTTGGTATGTTCTCTTTTTGACTCCTTCCGCATATTTGCAATCAAACGCCTGCATTTTCTCCATCTCCTTAGCTATCATACTCTGCTTCCACCAGGCAAAACCCTGTCCTCCCAAAAGCGGAGAGCAACACTTTTGCAGTTATTATTGATATTTCAAAAAATCTAATTAGAAAAGATTACCTACACATATTGAGCAGCCCTTTGTTATAGACAGCAGCGTGCTACATGGCAGACCAATCTGAACTCATCTCTCGACATGTCCAGCACATCCATTATTTCAGCCAATCACGACTAGCTGGAAGGTTCGACTTTTTCCATGGCTAAAACAACTAAGCTCGTAATTGAACTATTTCATTAGAATTTACAGATGGCATACCAATTTGTTGTTAAGGCGCATGAAAGTTCACATGTTCCAGAAGACATTTCTTCCAAAAAAGCATTTTGATAAAAAAAATACATGTTTATGTTCAAAAGCCTCTTCTGTGACGTGCGACACACTCCTAGTTTCTGAAAATGAGTCACATATAGCGCATTTGCACATGCAGGAATTTGACTTGTTCTGAACCTTTCTATTCTCATACTGTTACGTTCCCCATCAAAGGAAACCAAATAATGTTACGCAAACAAAAGAGGGAACTAACAAAGAGTCACTGACAGCAACTAAAACAAAAACAGGTTTTAAGAAGGTGTCAGGATTTGGCCAGGGTTGTTCCGGTTTTGGTCACTAGATGCCCCCATTGTGCTTTTTGACCCGTTTGTTTTCCCTTGTTTCCAGTTATTATTTGCACCTGTGCCTCGTTTCCCTTGATTGTATTTAAACCCTTAGTTTTCCTCAGTTCTTTGCTCTGTGTTTGTATGTTAGCACCCAGCCATGCTGTGAACTTGAGGTACTCTGGTTTTGTTCTTGTTTATTTTTGAGTATTCTTTTGAGGTTTGTTTTTTTCCCTGCTGTTCTAACCTCTTTGTGGATTTTCCTTGTCTCTTGGAGGATATACATTTTTTTTCTCTTGGAATTACTTTTGACGTTGAGGATTTATGTTTTTGCCTGAAGATCTTTTCATTTTTTCTTTATTAAATCACCGTCTCTAGTACTGCTGTGTCTGCCTCATCTTCTGGGGGCTGCCGACTATTAGTGGCTCAGTTTACTAAGTGACTGTTTCTCACACCGGAGACCTGATTTCGTAACCGGGTCCTGACAGAAGGGTTCTGAAAGAATGTGAGTGTCCACTGAAAGTTGATTATCAACTTCAACTGGAACCTAAAAGTTGCCCATAATTAGCGTCCACTATCCTATATTTTTGTTGGACAAGCTTGCTCACCGCTAACAGAAAACAACTTCCATTGCACAACATAATAAACTTAAATGCGTCGCTACATAAATGCGTTGCCATCTCCAATTTAAACATAGCGTATACTGGAAGTCATTCATCAAATATAAGATTTTTAAATCTTAAATCTTAAATATACAAATTTTTTTCTTTTTCGTATATATATTTTTCCTATAGGTGCCTAAAACTCACAAGTGTTGAGAAACAGGGGTAAAATAATGTATGATTCTAAAACTCTCATCCCCCTGGAACGGGGGAAACCAAGACAATACTCATCTCCAAAACATCAAAACGTGCAGTCAAAATAAATCCTGAGCCAGAGCAACACACTGGTTAATCACAAAACGTATTGACTGCCCACCCTTGAAAGAATATCAGCAACCAAGTTGTCATTACCACAGACATGTCTGATTTCAAAGGGAAACTCCGGCAATATCCGTAGTAACTTTCCTTTCGTGATTTTCCTCAGTAGACTGGCCTCAGAGA
The DNA here is from genome assembly GCF_013265735.2 of Oncorhynchus mykiss. Taxonomy (NCBI): domain Eukaryota; kingdom Metazoa; phylum Chordata; class Actinopteri; order Salmoniformes; family Salmonidae; genus Oncorhynchus; species Oncorhynchus mykiss. Next base: position 40,567,366 of record NC_048588.1, read on the forward strand.
AACGAGTGGCAGCGAGCATGATGGTTAAGAGAAACTAGTTACCACTCTCTGCTTTGGGAAAGGACCAACAATCCTCCAGAACCCTGCTGAAAGGTTCTGTTACAACTTGGTTCGGTTTACCCATCCGCTGGCAAACAGGATTTACCATAATACACATCCTGCTTCAGGCCAGACAGGAAAAAGTTACGCAAGGTCTGATCATACGTCTTGTTGACCCCAAGATGGCCTGCCATACTTCCATCATGAGCTAAACTCAGTATCTCTTGTCAAAGTGTAACTGGAATGACAATTTGAGATACACTGGGCCAATCGTCTTGCCCAGAAGTGGAGCGAGAACGCCATTTCCTCATTAGAACACCATCTCTGTCGAAGTATCCCAAACGAACATCAAACTCCACCTCTGAATGTATCTCAGGAAAAAAAGAGGAGAGAGGCAAAAATCTTTACTCTGTTCATCAATCAACCACTTCCTAGACATCTAAGTGTTATCTGTACCCTCCCTTCCTTCAGTGACCCTACAAACTTGCTCACCTTTGGGGTTTTCAAAGTAGAGGTCAACTCATGAGGTTTAGAGAAATCAGGATCACCCATAAACGTCTTGGACAGATCAAACATGGTGGGATCGCTGAAATCCTCCTCAACACTAGACTTGACATATCTTAGACATATCATGTGTAACGGCACAGGCTGGGAACCCTCTAGGGTACATTTCTGATAACCCATCAGGTTCCTCTACATTGGGTTCCTGAAAAACAACAGGATATGGCACCACCTTCCCTCTTCCTGACAAATTGTTTCCCAAAAGGAATAAGACCCCTTTCACCGGTAGGCTAGGCCTCACTCCAATGACAACAGAACCAGAAATCAGGTCAGACTTAAGTTCCACATTATACAGAGGAACTTCCAATGCAACCCATCTCTGCACCTTGTAGTAACACACTGTAATTTGTTGCTGAAGTGTCAGACAAAGGCAAAACACCCTCCAAAAATGAAGGACACATACTGACTAATGAGGTGGCATCAATTGGTGCGCCCTACGTGCTAATGTGCTATACGTACTAAAAGTTCAAATGGAAAGAACAAAACCTGAAACACTTGGTGCTGCCACAAAAAAACAGAATATACAGACAATATATATAGATGCAGAATTTACACAATCTACATACATTATGTACACAATGAATAACAAGCAAATACACTAAAAACACCAGAAGCTACATTATGAATTGTGCATGTATAGGTGTATAAAGTACAGGATGTGCAATAGAGGAACTATTATATATATACCAGTGTATATGTAAGGGTCTGTCCAATGGCAGCCTGGCAGGTAGCCTAGTGGTTAGAGCATTGGGCCAGTAACCGAAAGGTTGCTGGATTGAATCCCTGAGCTGATAAGGGTGAAGTCTGCAGTTATGCCCCTGAACAAGGCAGTTAACCCACTGTTCCCCGGTAGGCTGTCATTGTAAATAAGAATGTGTTCTTAAACTGATTTGCCTAATTAAATAAAGGTTAAATAACAAAGGCAGGTTCAGGATGTGTTGAGAACAATGTGCAGTACCATAGAAGTGTAGGGTGCATAGTCCATGGATGTAGGGCACATAGTCCACGGATGTAGGGCACATAGTCCACGGATGTAGGGTGCATAGTCCATGGATGTAGGGTGCATAGTCCACGGATGTAGGGTGCATAGTCCACGGATGTAAGGTGCATAGTCCACGGATGTAGGGTACATAGTCCATGGATGTAGGGTGCATAGTCCACGGATGTAGGGTGCATAGTCCATGGATGTAGGGTGCATAGTCCACGGATGTAGGGTGCATAGTCCACGGATGTAGGGTGCATAGTCCACGGATGTAAGGTGCATAGTCCACGGATGTAGGGTACATAGTCCATGGATGTAGGGTGCATAGTCCACGGATGTAGGGTGCATAGTCCATGGATGTAGGGTGCATAGTCCACGGATGTAGGGTGCATAGTCCACGGATGTAAGGTGCATAGTCCACGGATGTAGGGTACATAGTCCACGGATGTAAGGTGCATAGTCCACGGATGTAGGGTATATAGTCCACGGATGTAGGGTACATAGTCCACGGATGTAAGGTATATAGTCCACGGATGTAGGGTGCATGGTCCACGGATGTAAGGTGCATAGTCCACGGATGTAGGGTGCATAGTCCACGGATGTAAGGTGCATAGTCCATGGATGTAGGGTATATAGTCCACGGATGTAGGGTACATAGTCCACGGATGTAGGGTACATAGTCCACGGATGTAAGGTGCATAGTCCACGGATGTAAGGTGCATAGTCCACGGATGTAAGGTGCATAGTCCACGGATGTAGGGTGCATGGTCCACGGATGTAAGGTATATAGTCCACGGATGTAGGGTGCATGGTCCACGGATGTAAGGTGCATAGTCCACGGATGTAGGGTGCATAGTCCACGGATGTAAGGTGCATAGTCCATGGATGTAGGGTATATAGTCCACGGATGTAGGGTACATAGTCCACGGATGTAAGGTGCATAGTCCACGGATGTAAGGTGCATAGTCCACGGATGTAAGGTGCATAGTCCACGGATGTAAGGTGCATAGTCCACGGATGTAGGGTATATAGTCCACGGATGTAGGGTACATAGTCCACGGATGTAGGGTACATAATCCACGGATGTAGGGTACATAGTCCACGGATGTAAGGTGCATAGTCCACGGATGTAGGGTACATAGTCCACGGATGTAAGGTGCATAGTCCACGGATGTAGGGTATATAGTCCACGGATGTAGGGTGCATGGTCCACGGATGTAGGGTGCATAGTCCCCTCAGTGTAGACAGACCGTAGTAGAGATATGTTGAGGAGGTCTCAGTGTAGACAGACCATAGTAGAGATGTGTGGAGGAGGTCTCAGTGTAGACAGACCATACAAGAGATGTGTTGAGGAGGTCTCAGTGTAGACAGCCCATAGTAGAGATATGTTGAGGAGGTCTCCGTGTACACAGACCATAGTAGAGATATGTTGAGGAGGTCTCAGTGTAGACAGACCATAGTAGAGATATGTTGAGGAGGTCTCAATGTAGACAGCCCATAGCGGAGATGTGTTGAGGTCTCAGTGTAGACAGCCCATAGTGGAGATGTGTTGAGGTCTCAGTGTAGACAGCCCATAGTGGAGATGTGTTGAGGTCTCAGTGTAGACAGCCCATAGTGGAGATGTGTTGAGGTCTCAGTGTAGACAGACCATAGTAGAGATGTGTTGAGGAGGTCTCAGTGTAAATTCTCCAGTTGAATGAAGTGCATTTGTGATTCCTAGATATACTTTAATTTTGGAGTGTGTGTGTGCTAACAGTAATTTAGCCTTGTTGGTCTCCTCTCACCACAGCCCTGTAGTGAGTCTCCTCTGTCACCCCAGGCCTGTAGTTAGTCTCCTCTCACCCCAGCCCTGTAGTGAGTCTCCTCTGTCACCCCAGGCCTGTAGTTAGTCTCCTGTCACTCCAGCCCTGTAGTTAGTCTCCTGTCACTCCAGCCCTGTAGTGAGTCTCCTGTCACCCCAGGCCTGTAGTTAGTCTCCTGTCACCCCAGGCCTGTAGTGAGTCTCCTCTGTCACCCCAGGCCTGTAGTTAGTCTCCTGTCACTCCAGCCCTGTAGTTAGTCTCCTGTCACTCCAGCCCTGTAGTGAGTCTCCTGTCACTCCAGCCCTGTAGTTAGTCTCCTGTCACTCCAGCCCTGTAGTGAG
>NC_048588.1:40576090-40591090 GCF_013265735.2 Oncorhynchus mykiss
TGTAATTCTGATATTTTTCAGAAGGGTGGGGCAAGCTATAACATCAAAGGTACTCTATAGAGTAGAAATGTTCAGAGTTAGGAAATGATCTGTGCAATTAGGTGTTTGTGATGCTACTCCTTTAATCAGCGATCTGTAATGTACATGCTACTGTACCTGTATGTGCATAAGGAAAGCTTGGACAGGTTACATGTATATGTTAAGAATGCGTCTGTTCTTCTGCTGTCAGTGAAACAGTCACAATGAGGCTGACTGTCCTTCTTCTGTCCGTGAAACAGTCACAATGAGGCTGACTGTCCATCTGCTGTCAGTGAAACAGTCACAATGAGGCTGACTGTCCATCTGCTGTCAGTGAAACAGTCACAATGAGGCTGACTGTCCTTCTGCTGTCAGTGAAACAGTCACAATGAGGCTGACTGTCCTTCTGCTGTCAGTGAAACAGTCACATTGAGGGGGACTGTCCTTCTGCTGTCAGTGAAACAGTCACAATGAGGCTGACTGTCCGTCTGTCAGTGAAACAGTCACAATGAGGCTGACTGTCCATCTGCTGTCAGTGAAACAGTCGCAATGAGGCTGACTGTCCTTCTGTCAGTGAAACAGTCACAATGAGGCTGACTGTCCTTCTGCTGTCAGTGAAACAGTCACAATGAGGCTGACTGTCCATCTGTCAGTGAAACAGTCACAATGAGGCTGACTGTCCTTCTGCTGTCAGTGAAACAGTCACAATGAGGCTGACTGTCCTTCTGTCAGTGAAACAGTCACAATGAGGCTGACTGTCCTTCTGCTGTCAGTGAAACAGTCACAATGAGGCTGACTGTCCTTCTGCTGTCAGTGAAACAGTCACAATGAGGCTGACTGTCCTTCTGTCAGTGAAACAGTCACAATGAGGCTGACTGTCCTTCTGCTGTCAGTGAAACAGTCACAATGAGGCTGACTGTCCATCTGCTGTCAGTGAAACAGTCACAATGAGGCTGACTGTCCTTCTTCTGTGTGTGAAACAGTCACAATGAGGCTGACTGTCATGTTGCTGCCAGTGAAACAGTCACATTGAGGCTGACTGTCCTTCTGCTGTCAGTGAAACAGTCACAATGAGGCTGACTGTCCTTCTGTCAGTGAAACAGTCACGATGAGGCTGACTGTCCTTCTGCTGTCCGTGAAACAGTCACAATGAAGCTGACTGTCCTTCTGTCAGTGAAACAGTCACAATGAGGCTGACTGTCCTTCTTCTTTCAGTGAAACAGTCACAATGAGGCTGACTGTCCTTCTGCTGTCCGTGAAACAGTCAAAATGAGGCTGACTGTCCATCTGCTGTCAGTGAAACAGTCACAATGAGTCTGACTGTCCATCTGCTGTCAGTGAAACAGTCACAATGAGGCTGACTGTCCATCTGCTGTCAGTGAAACAGTCACAATGAGGCTGACTGTCCTTCTTCTGTGTGTGAAACAGTCACAATGAGGCTGACTGTCATGTTGCTGCCAGTGAAACAGTCACATTGAGTGGGATTGTCCTTCTACTGTGTGTGAAACAGTCACATTGACTGCTTATCCCTTGATCACAACAAATTAATTCTGACATTTTTTTATTTTCTCATGTCCACTTCTATTAGCACTTCTCACTACAGTGCACACCAACGTGTGAGCGTGTGTGTGTTTGTGTGTTTGTGAGTGCGTGACTGTGATTGTGAGTGTGTGAGTGTGTGTTTGTGTCTGTGTGCATACGCACACACACATTTGTTGTATGTGTATGAGTTTGTTGGTGGTGTTTTTGAGTGCACACCAACACCTCACACACACATACACACCTACAAACCAATTCCTCACAGAGATACACACCTACACTTCCACAATGCAGATTGAAAGTCGCTTTTGGGAGTTGTGCAAGGGCACCATGACAGAGACAACAGCAGCAGTTGTACTAGAGTACAGACCTGTCACCTGGACCCAGAGACAGCAGCAGTAGTAGTACCATAGTACAGACCTTCACCTGGACCCAGAGACAGCAGCAGTTGTACTAGAGTACAGACCTGACACCTGGACCCAGAGACAGCAGCAGTAGTACCAGAGTACAGACCTGTCACCTGGACCCAGAGACAGCAGCAGTAGTAGTACCATAGTACAGACCTTCACCTGGACCCAGAGACAGCAGCAGTTGTACTAGAGTACAGACCTGTCACCTGGACCCAGAGACAGCAGCAGTAGTAGTACCAGAGTACAGACCTGTCACCTGGACTCAGAGACAGCAGCAGTAGTAGAACCAGAGTACAGACACGTCACCTGGACCCTGAGACAGCAGCAGTAGTAGTACCAGAGTACAAACCTGTCACCTGGACCCAGAGACAGCAGCAGTAGTAGTACCAGTAAATTACATTATGGCTGAACATGGAAATTCCAAACATTGTCAATAAGCAAAATACAATTCTAAAAAAAAGTCTAAAAATAGAGTGTGAATAATTGTAATCTCATTCTAAACCAAACAAAACAACAACTTGTTATAAATAGGCGATGTCTAAATACAGTTACAGGGACCATCATTCCCCCCTTTGGGAAAATCATAGACTCAGCAACAAAAGTAACGTCCTCACTGTCAACTGCGTTTATTTTCAGCAAACTTAACATGTGTAATTATGAACATATCAAGATTCAACAACATAAACATAAACATAAACTGAACAAGTTCCACAGACATGTGATTAAAATAAAATAAATGTGTCCCTGAACAAAGGGGGAGGGGGGTCAAAAGCTAAAGTAACAGTCAGTATCTGGTGTGGCCACCAGCTGCATTAAGTACTGCAGTGCATCTCCTCCTCATGGACTGCACCAGATTTGCCACTTCTTGCTGTGAGAGGTTACCCCACTCTTCCACCAAGGCACCTGCAAGTTCCCCGGACATTTCTTGGCGGAATGGCCCTAGCCCTCACCCTCCGATCCAACAGGTCCCAGATGTGCTGAATGGGATTGATATCCGGGTTCTTCGCTGGCCATGGCAGAACACTGACATTCCTGTCTTGCGGCATTGTCCTGCTGGAGGGTCATGTCAGGTTGAGCCTGTAGAAGGGGTACCACATGAGGGAGGAGGACGTCTTCCCTGAAACGCACAGCGTTGAGATGGCCTGCAATGACAACAAGCTCAGTCCAACACACCGCTCCAGACGGACCCTTCACCTCCAAAACGATCCAGAGTTCTACTGCTGCTGTCTCTGGGTCCAGGCCTCAGTGTAAAGCTCATTATTTTGATGATAAACGTGAATCTGAGTGAAGAGCACTTTTTGCCAGTCCTGTCGGGTCCAGCGATGGTGGGTTTGTGCCCGTACGCGACATTGTTGCCGGTGATGTCTGGTGAGGACCTGCCTTACAACAGGCCTACAAGCCCTCAGTCCAGCCTCTCTCTACCTATTGGGGACAGTCTGAGCACTGATGGAGGGATTGTGTGTTCCTGGTGTAACTCGGGCAGTTGTTGTTGCCATCCTGTACCTGTCCCGCAGGTGTGATGTTCGGATGTATTCCTGTAGCGCTGTCTTAGGCGTCTCACAGTACGGACATTGCAATTCATTTCCCTGTCCACATCTGCAGTCCTCATGCCTCCTTGCAGCATGCCCAAGGCATGTTCACGCAGATGAGCAGGGACCCTGGGCATCTTTCTTTAGGTGCTTTTTTAGAGTCAGTAGAAAGGCCTCTTTATAGTGTCCTAAGTTTTCAGAACTGTGACCTTAATTGCCTACCGTCTGTAAGCTGTTATGTGTCTTAACGACCGTTCCACAGGTGCATGTTCATTCATTGTTTATGGTTCATTGAACAAGCATAGGAAACCCTTTACAGTGTTTAAACCCTTTACAATGAAGATCTGTGAAGTTATTTGGATTTTTACAAATTATTTTTGAAAGACAGGGTCCTGAAAAAGAGATGTTTTTTTTTTTGCTGAGTTTATTAAAAAACACACATCAAAACATTTCACAATAGCTGGAAAAATTTCCAAAACAAAGAGAAAGGAAGAAAGTCCACTAAGCATTATACTGCTCTCAAATATGATGTTTTATATGCAATTTGTAACCATTTTATAGATCACAATCACACTTCTCCAGAAGTTGCATTGCGTGCGTGCCAAGGACATTCACACTTCTCCAGAAGTTGCATTGCGTGCGTGCCAAGGACATTCACACTTCTCCAGAAGTTGCATTGCGTGCGTGCCAAGGACATTCACACTTCTCCAGAAGTTGCATTGCGTGAGTGCCAAGGACATTCACACTTCTCCAGAAGTTGCATTGCGTGCGTGCCAAGGACATTCACACTTCTCCAGAAGTTGCATTGCGTGCGTGCCAAGGACATTCACACTTCTCCAGAAGTTGCATTGCGTGAGTGCCAAGGACATTCACACTTCTCCAGAAGTTGCATTGCGTGAGTGCCAAGGACATTCACACTTCTCCAGAAGTTGCATTGCGTGCGTGCCAAGGACATTCACACTTCTCCAGAAGTTGCATTGCGTGAGTGCCAAGGACATTCACACTTCTCCAGAAGTTGCATTGCGTGCGTGCCAAGGACATTCACACTTCTCCAGAAGTTGCATTGCGTGCGTGCCAAGGACATTCACACTTCTCCAGAAGTTGCATTGCGTGCGTGCCAAGGACATTCACACTTCTCCAGAAGTTGCATTGCGTGCGTGCCAAGGACATTCACACTTCTCCAGAAGTTGCATTGCGTGCGTGCCAAGGACATTCACACTTCTCCAGAAGTTGCATTGCGTGAGTGCCAAGGACATTCACACTTCTCCAGAAGTTGCATTGCGTGCGTGCCAAGGACATTCACACTTCTCCAGAAGTTGCATTGCGTGAGTGCCAAGGACATTCACACTTCTCCAGAAGTTGCATTGCGTGCGTGCCAAGGACATTCACACTTCTCCAGAAGTTGCATTGCGTGCGTGCCAAGGACATTCACACTTCTCCAGAAGTTGCATTGCGTGCGTGCCAAGGACATTCACACTTCTCCAGAAGTTGCATTGCGTGCGTGCCAAGGACATTCACACTTCTCCAGAAGTTGCATTGCGTGAGTGCCAAGGACATTCACACTTCTCCAGAAGTTGCATTCCAGAAGTTGCATTGCGTGCGTGCTAAGGACATTCTCACCAATAAAACCATGACATCATTCTAATGAATGTGGTTTTATTAATCAAATGAAACAAATAACAAGCAATCTGTTGTTATTTTTTTAAACAACAACAACAAAAAATAAATATCAAATATTACGATATCATAAAATCGTCAGGATAAAAAAGACAAGGCTTCATTATAATAGACCCAGAATAAGGGTAGTCTATGGAGGGATTTGGGTTTTTAAAAATGTGAATCAGGAATCAATCAATTGTTAAAATGGCTTCTAAATAGAAGGATTACCACCGAGGTTCTAATCTCTTGTTTCAGGATGGGCATGGACATACGTAGCCTACATCATGGAGAGGGTTTTACGAACTTCCCAAGCATGACTGAAATAATGTAGGCCTGCCTACAATACATAGATAAAAAGGGAATGTCAGCTCACTGTTTTGCTCCTATCAAACTTGATCTTTTAATTAATAAAGCTTTGGAGATTAAGATTTATTTTCAAACAGTCTCACGAGCCAAACTCTTTATCGACAGTCTTGACTATCCTACTTGATGGCATTGGGCAGGATGAAAGGAAAACAGGCTTCATTGAGAGGAGGGGAGACTATGCTACTGTAGATTCTTAATCAAATAATCTGAATATATTTTTGTATATATCTATGTATATATAAATGTCTAAATATGAAGTATACATGCACCAACAGCACATTACTCTTGTTCCATGTGCAGTGCGCTTCACTGCTGGATAGCCTGCGTTTCCTCTGTCAAAATGTTATGCCGGAAATAGAGCCATGAATGTCATATTGCTCAGTGTTTGACAATTGGTAGCTTCTTATACAGTTTCTTGATGTTTGCCCAATGCTGCCCCTAATCCTTGATTCTCTGTTGGGCAAGCAATATCATGTGCGCCTAGTGTGGTCTCAATCAAGTGATCCATAGTCTGTACGATAGGCCAGTGGTTCCCTGCCTGCCCCACAGGCGCCCAGCAGAGAATCAGGATTTGTTTTTATGTATATATATTTACATTTTTTGCAACATAGTACAGGTTTCAACTTACTCTTGAAAGTTGTAATAGTAGAATGCACAAGGTGCCATTTCTATATTGGGTAGTATATTATCAGTTCCTCTTGGCATGTCAGTCATTGCAAACCTTAGAGAGGTATTTCTAACTTGCACGAAATGTTCAGATCAACTAGCCCCTGTCAGCTAATGTTTTTTCAGCAAGGTTTTTTTAGCCAATAGATTATGCTGTCATGTTTGAGTCATTCTCATATCATATGAATACACATATATATAATTGCAGGAAATAAGCTTCAGAACCTGCAAAATGTTCTCTCTTCCAACATGAGGGGTGTGGACCAGCTGTGTCAGGAACAGTGCTTGAGTCCGTAGAAATAGACATGGCGCAGGAGGTTCCTCGATGCTGGATGGGGGACCTAAGTGAAACCCATGCCATAGGCTATAGTCCTAGGCTATACAAAGAACATACTCGGACAAGCACAGTGTGAAGTTATATTTCTAACAAAATGTACTTTCTTCCAGAGTTCTCGCTCTGCTGGGATGGTGTGTATAAAACTAGGCTAGACTGCGTTACACACTACAATGGATAGGCTTTCCCAATAATGAGCCCTGGCCTGCCCTGCTCTTGCTAATGTAGGCCTAAATCCGTTTGTGCTGCCTAACCAATAGCTGTGGCACTTCAAGTCAAAGGCTTCGTCCCCCAAAAAATCTATATTTGTGCTTGCGGACGAGGCCTACTGCTTAGTTTGAGAGGGAGAGCATGAAGATGAAAAAGAGGACCAGAGGTAAGCTTGTTACTGCTATAATTTATTTTAATAAACGCAATACGTTGCCCATAATGAAGCTATTTATCAGAGTTATTGACCTCACAATAAGCCATATTTGAGTAATTTACTGTGACTTACATTACTATGAAGTGGCTGCCTCAGAGTTGGACAGCACGTGTGCTGAAGCACTTGAGAAGTCTTCATTCATATGAACAGTCTTCATTTAAATTTGACTTTAGGCTATTAAACACAAGATGGCTTTGTGTTGGAGCCTATTTCTTCCAAACCTTAATTTCACTAGGCAAATCAGCTATGAACAAATTCTTATTTACAATGACGGCTTACCTCAGCCAAAACCCTAACCTGGACGACACTGGGCCAATTGTGCACCGTCCGATGGGACTCCCAATCACAGCCGGTTGTGATACAGAAATCAAACCAGGGTCTGTAGTGATGCCTCTAGCACTGAGACGCAGTGCCTTAGACCACTACCCCACCCGGGAGGACATTCCAGAAAGTATGGGTCGGGCTATCTGTTTGATAGACTAAATTATAGTCTATTTTGTTTTCCGCCATCCCTGTCCACAGCGCCCTAGCAAACCCAAAACTTACTTGATGGTAACAGTGCTCACTGTTGCCCCTAGTGGCCGGTTTCCACCTCATCTCCCAACATCCTCAGACATGGATGGACATAGAATACTGACTTGTATCACGGATGACCTGGCTGGGACTGACTTGTATTACGGGTGACCTGGCTGGGACTGACTTGTATCACGGGTGACCAGGCTGGGACTGACTTGTATTACGGGTGACCTGGCTGGGACTGACTTGTATCACGGGTGACCTGCCTGGGACTGACTTGTATCACGGGTGACCTGGCTGTGTTTCTTTTTGATCCCATCAGTATCAACATAACGATCGAATGACTCACTTAGCCAAAATTCTCTCTGTGTGCTTGTTTGGGAAACACTCTTAAAAATTTGACTCGTAAATAACGCATCTGGTACGATCATCATGATGCTTAAGTTACATCTCAACTGGGAAACGAGGCCCAGACCTATCACCTGTATCCAGGTGTTGTTGACAAATGGCCTCCAGGCAAACTATTGAGATGACCTTCCCTGCCCACAGTTCTGAACTCTCACACTCTAGTAGTGTGTGTGTGTGTGTGTGTGTGTGTGTGTGTGTGTGTGTGTGTGTGTGTGTGTGTGTGTGTGTGTGTGTGTGTGAGTGTGTGTATGTGTATGTGTATGTGTGTGTGTGTGTGTGTGTGTGTGTGTGTGTGTGTGTGTGTGTGTGTGTGTGTGTGTGTGTGACTCAGCAGGGTTTGGTCGTAGGGTGGGAACTGTTCTTTTTTGGAATAAATGTTGCTCTTATTCCAGCTCCACTCTGAGGCAGTTGCCATGGAAACTAGGAGACACTACATCACCTAAGTAGAAGTTTCTCTGGATGTGTGTTAAAGAGAGAAGGATATTTAGTTTGTGTTATTGTGTATGCATGCATGTATGCATGTATGTACGTATGTACGTGTGTGTGTACGTGTGTGTGTGCGTGTGTGTGTGTAACTGTGTAAGTGCAAAATTGTGAAACATTATTTGTGTGTGGAGATTTGTGTGTGTAGGTGTGTATGTGTGTGTGTGTGTGTGTGTGTGTGTGTGTTTGTTTCTTTGTGTAGGTGTGTGGGTGCTTCTCTGCTGATGCTTCATCTAATTTGCTCTGACAGAAGACGGTGTAAATATGGGGAATCTTCCCTGCTCAAAAGAATCCAGCTATCACCAAATCAATGGGACACACTACAAAAGAGACTTCCCCACTAACACTCATCAGAAATAAAGGGAGAGGGGGAGGTGAAGGGGGAACATTAGAGGGAGGGGGTATCCCATCCTAGAAACAGTTGCCAAGGCAACGGGGGTACAGTAGAGGCAATGATTTGGGGAAAATATTCTCAGTATTGTCTTCTTATCACATATTGGACTGCAGAGACTCACTCCCTAAATGGCAACACAGCAAATTACATGAGAGAAAGCAATAGGGATAGACAAATAGATAGATAGTGAGATGGATAGAGAGATAGCGAGATAGATAGTGAGATAGCGAGATAGATAGATAGCGAGATAGATAGATAGCGAGATAGATAGCGAGACAGATAGATAGTGAGATAGAGAAAGAGAAACAGAGAGAGAGAAGAGAAACTTGCTGAGCTAATGGTACATCATGGAGTGATGGACAAGTGCTCCAGTTCCCCTGTGAAGAGATAGAGTGGAGGGAGGGGAATGAGGAGGGCAGAGAGGAAGAGAGGAGGGGGAGGAGGGCTGAGAGAAAAAGTAAAGGGAAGAGGAGGGCTGAGAGGAAGCGAGGAAGGGGAGGAGGGCTGAGAGGAAGAGGAGGGATGAAGAGGAGGGCTGAGAGGAAGAGAGGAGGGGGAGGAGGGCTGAGAGGAAGAGGAGGGATGAAGAGGAGGGCTTTGAGGAAGAGAGGAGGGGGAGGAGGGCTGAGAGGAAGAGAGGAGTTGGAGGAGACTGAGAGGAAGAGGAGGGGGATGAGGGCTGAGAGGAAGAGGAGGGATGAAGAGAAGAGCTGAGAGGAAGGGAGGAGGGGGGGAGACTGAGAGGAAGAGGAGAGGGATGAGGGCTGAGAGAGAGCAGCGGGATGAGGAGGAGGGCTGAGAGAATGATAGGAGAGGGAGGAGGGTTGAGAGGAAGAGGAGAGAGGAAGAGGAGGGCTAAGAGGAAGAGAGAGGTAGGAGGGCTGAGAGGAAGAGAGGAGTGGGATGAGGGTTGAGAGGAAGATAGGAGGGGGAGGGTGACTGAGAGGAAGAGAGTAGGGATGAGGAGGGGGAGGAGGCATGAGGAGGGGGAGCTGTAATTTCTGCAAAAGGTGGCTCTACAAAGTATTGACTTTGGGGAGGTGGGGGGGGTGAATAGTTATCCTCACTCAAGTTCAGTTTTTTTTCTTCTTATTTCTTGTTTGTTTCACAATAAAAAAATATTTTGCATCTTCAAAGTGGTAGGAATGTTGTGTAAATCAAATGATACAAACCCCCCCAAAATCTATTTATTTCCAGGCTGTAAGCCAACAAAATAGGAAAAATAACAAGGGGGTGAATACTTTAAGCCACTGTAAACCCCCACTTCCTTCCATTCTGCTAGTAAACTTGCAATCTTTGGAAAATAATAATAGATGACCCACAACAAACAGGGCATTCAACGCAGTAACATCTTAATCTTCACAGAGTTATGGCTGAACAACGACACTATCAACATACAGCTGGCTGGTTATACTCAGTACCTGCAGGATAGAACAGTGGCATCTGGTAAGACAACGGGTGGCGGACTTTGTATTTTTGTAAGTAACAGCTGGTGCACGATGTCTAAGGAAGTCTCGAGCTATTGCTCGCCTGAGGTAGAGTATCTCATGATATGCTGTAGACCACACTATCTACCTCGAGAGTTTTCATCTGTATTTTCGTAGCTGTTTTACATACCACTACAGTCAGGGGCTGTGCCATAAACAAACAAGAAAACGCTCACCTAGAGGCTGCGCTCCTAGTAGCCGGGGACTGTATGTCACGATTGTCATATGGAATGGACCAAGGTGCAGCGTGGTGAGGGTACATTTTTCTTTATTTTTCAAATGTCGCCAACAAAACAATAATACAACCAAAACGAACGTGATGCTCCGTAAGGCTATACATGCACAAACGAAGACAACTACCCACAACTACCAAGAGGAAAAAAGTCTGCCTAAGTATGATTCCCAATCAGAGACAACGATAGACAGCTGTCCCTGATTGAGAACCATACCCGGCCAAAACATAGAAATAAAAAATGCCCACCCCAAATCACACCCTGACCTAACCAAATAGAGAAATAAAACGGCTATCTAAGGTCAGGGTGTGACACTGTAATGCAGGGAAACTTTTCCCAAATTTCTATCAGCATGTTAAATGTGCAACAAGAGGGAAAAAAACTCGGGACCACCTTAATTTCACACACAGAGACGCATACAAAGCTCTCCCTCGCCCTCCATTTGGCAAATCTAACTCTGTCCTCCCGATTCCTGCTTACAAGCAAAAATGAAAGCAGGAAGCACCAATGACTTGATCAATAAAAAAGTTGTCAGATGAAATAGATGCTTAGCTACACGACTGTTTTACTAGCACAGACTGGAATATGTTCCGGGATTCCTCCGATGGCATTGAGGAGTACACCACATCAGTCATTGGCTTCATCAATGAGTGCATCGATGACTATGTCCCCACAGTGAGCGTACGTACATACCCCAACCAGAAGCCATGGATTACAGCTAACATCCTAACCCGGAAGCTTATAAGAAATCCCACTATGCCCTCCGATGAACCATCAAACAGGCAAAGCGTCAATACAGGACTAAGATCGAGTCATACCACACCGGCTCTAAAGATCATAGGATGTGGCAGGGCTTGCAAGCCATTACAGGCTACAAAGGGAAGCGCAGCCGAGAGTTGCCCAGTGACACGAGCCTACCAGATATTCTTCAATGCTCGCTTCGAGGCAGAGAACACTGAAACATGCATGACAGCACCCGCTGTTCCGGAAGACTTTGTGATCACGCTCTTGACACAGCCAGTGGCTCAATACCAATTATACTAAATGAAGTACCCTTTAATGACCTTTTGTGACTAGGGGGCAGTATTTTCATTTTTGGAAAAATAGCGTTCCCGTAGTAAACAGGATATTTTGTCAGGACAAGATGCTAGAATATACATATAATTGACAGCTTTGGATAGAAAACACTCTAAAGTTTCCAAAACTGTAAAAATATTGTCTGTGAGTATAACAGAACTGATGTTGCAGGCGAAAGCCTGAGAAAAATCCAAACAGGAAGGGACTCTTATTTAGAAGGCTCTGCGTTCCTTTGCGTCCCTATTGAGCAGTGAATGAAACATCAACCAGATTCCTTTTTCTATGGCTTTCCTAATGTGTCTAGTGTCATAATACATCGTTTCAGGCTTTTATTTTGAAAAATGAGCCTGAACGTCAACGTCAGTGGTCAGCTGAAGCTCTCAGAGTGTTTGGTGCGTAGGACAAATGCGGCCATTGTTTCTCTATCCTACTAAGAAGCAACCAGTCCCGGTTGATATATTATCGAATAGATATTTGAAACCCTATTATAGTCAACCCTGTAGTCAACTCTGTTATAGTCAATCGTGTTACTTTATTTGGCACTTACTATAGTCCTTTTTTTATTTAACACATATTGACCCGGAACTTAATCGAGCTGCTGACCAATTACGGAAGACTTTAGTTCTGGGTTAATCAAAGTCAGGTATGTGGGGAGTTCAGGGAGAAGGGCTGGAGGGAATCAGGGAGGGCTGGAGGGTTTCATATAGAAGGGCTGGAGGGATTCAGGGAGAAGGGCTGGAGGGAATCAGGGAGGGCTGGAGGGATTCAGGGAGAAGGGCTGGAGGGAATCAGGGAGATGGGCTGGAGGTATTCAGGGAGATGGGCTGGAGGGAATCAGGGAGATGGGCTGGAGGGAATCAGAGAGATGGGCTGGAGGTATTCAGGGAGATGGGCTGGAGGGAATCAGGGAGAAGGGCTGGAGGGATTCAGGGAGAAGGGCTGGAGGTATTCAGGGAGACGGGCTGGAGGAAATCAGGGAGAAGGGAAGGAGGGAATCAGGGAGAAGGGCTGGAGGTATTCAGGGAGAAGGACTGGAGGTATTCAGGGAGAAGGGCTGGAGGAAATCAGGGAGAAGGGCTGGAGGGAATCAGGGAGAAGGGCTGGAGGGTATCAGGTTTGCTGCTTTCTACAGAAAAGAACCATGTTGGTTTATTTGTTTGTTTGTACACATAAAGTACTTGTGGCCATTAGCTGTATCTCTCCCTCTCTCACTCTCTATCTCTCTGTCCATCTCTCCCTCTCTCTTTCTCTCTCTCTCTTTCTCTCTCTTTCTCTTTCTCTCTCTTCTTTTTCTCATTCTCCCTCTCTCTCACTCTCTCTTTCTTTCTGCCTCTCTTTCTCTCTCCCTCTCTTTCTTTCTCTTTCTCTCGCTCCTTGTTTCTGTCTGTCTTTTGCTCTCTTTCTCTCTCCCTCTCTCTCTTTCTTTCTCTGTCTGTCTCTCCCTCTCTGTCTGTCTCTCTCTCTCTTTCTCTCTCCCTCTCTGTCACTCTGTTGGGGTGACTGTTAGTTCACTGAGGAGTCCGTTATAAGAGCGCTCCCAAGAAAACAGAGAAAGAGAGTCTGTGATAGAGGCACTGGTAGTAGGAGTGGAAAATAACATCTCCCCAAAATTCATCAGCTGTGTCTTCATTTTATGTGTGTGTGTGTGTGTGTGTGTGTGTGTGTGTTTATAGAACTACTCTCTGTGCTCTGATCATCTCCCTGTTTCTCTCCCAGCTGCTCCATCTCTTTGACTCAGCGCAGTTGAGATGGAGCA
Organism: Oncorhynchus mykiss; assembly: GCF_013265735.2. NCBI lineage: Eukaryota > Metazoa > Chordata > Actinopteri > Salmoniformes > Salmonidae > Oncorhynchus > Oncorhynchus mykiss. The sequence continues at coordinate 40,589,390 of NC_048588.1, forward strand.
CATAGCACACTCTGACTCCAACCATCTGATCCCAGACCAGCGCTCAAATCACAATCCATTGCACACAGCTGGGTCATTTTACCAATTAGGTGCCTTTTGATTAGTCTAATATTCTGTCATAAAGACAACATGTTCAATTTAATAAATTTTCCCATCTGAAGAGGATAAGATAATAGATGAAAAGAGGCTAGAACCAGGAACGGAACAGGAACTAGGAGCTCCATCTTCTCTCTTTGCAAGTTAAGTTGCCGAATGCCCCCCCCCCCCTCCCCTTTCCGAAATGTGAAAGATGCTAACACCTGTGAAATCGTTATTTGTCCAAATACCCAGTTACGAAAACCCAAATGAAAAACCCACACTGCTGCTGCTGCTTGTTATCCCACGTAGCCCATTCCTTCCCGACAGATATTACGTTACCACAGACCTGCCACAGGCTGCCGGTCCAATCTCTAAAAGACAGGGAGAGGTGTTCCCCTTCTCGTGACATAACTGAGGCAGAATACATAGCTCTTCAGGTCAGTATATATAATTCCCTTTTGAATTGACACCATTTAAGAAAGTCATCCTGGATACCTCCATTTGTCTGTCCCACTCAGCCATAATCTGATATTGTGTTTCATCACTTCATCTTCTTCACCAATCAATTGACCTCTGCAACATAAAGTGATTAGAAGATAATTTTAGTGTTTGGCTTTAGGAACTTCCTGATTCACATAATCATTACCCTGGCTGGAGAGAGAGAGAAAGAGAGCAAGAGCGAGAAGAGCAAAGGGGAATGACGAGAAAGAGAGAGAGGTATGAGAGAGAGGGAGAAAGACAGAGAGAGAGAAACAGACAGACAGACCGAGAGAGAGAGAGAGAGGGAGACTGAGAGAAAGACAGAGACAGATAGAGAGAGAGAGAGCAAGAGAGAGAGAAGAAAGCAAAGGGGAATGACAAGATATATATATATATATATATATATAGAGAGAGAGAGAGAGAGAGGGAGGGAGGGAGGGAGGGAGGGAGGGAGGGAGGGAGACAGACAGACAGACAGACAGACAGACAGACAGACAGACAGACAGACAGACAGACAGACAGACAGACAGACAGACAGACAGACAGACAGACAGACAGACAGACAGACAGAGGGAGATAGGGAGAGAGAAAAGAGAGAGAAGAGAGCAAAGGGGAATGACAAGATATATATATATAGAGAGAGAGAGGGAGGGAGGGAGACAGACAGACAGAGGGAGATAGGGAGAGAGACAAGAGAGAGAAGAGCACATGGGAATGACAAGATATAGAGAAAGAGATAGAGAGGAAGGAGAGGGAGAGAGAAGGAGAGAGAGCTATAATATGGGGTAGAGTGAGGATTAGGGCAGAGTCAGGACATCAGAGACGACTTATGCACATCACAGTTAGTCTATTAATTAACTGAGCCATGCCGCTTCAATCAAGTGCATCCCAATGTTTCTAAACAACACAGTTTCACAAATGAACTCAACGCACCCACACTCAAAAGCAGGTTTGAAGTGTATTGTTATGAGTCCTGGCAGAACTGAGCGTTTTCCCCTTAGATAGGCCAGCTGCAATGTAAAAATTGGCTATATTTTAAAAATGTTTGAAAACAAAAATTAGCTTTTTTTGGTCTTCATTTAATTTCCGTTAGCAGTGTGGTTAAAGTTAGGGTTAATCACATTTTACGACCTTGTGGCTGTG
>NC_048588.1:40598590-40791090 GCF_013265735.2 Oncorhynchus mykiss
GACAGTGTGTCTACGGTAGGACAGTGTGTCTACGGTATGACAGCGTGTCTACGGTACGACAGAGTGTCTACGGTACGACAGTGTGTCTACGGTACGACAGTGTGTCTACGGTACGACAGTGTGTCTACGGTATAACAGTGTGTGTACGGTAGGACAGCGTGTCTACGGTAGGACAGCGTGTCTACGGTAGGACAGTGTGTCTACGGTAGGACAGCGTGTGTGCGGTAGGACAGCGTGTCTACGGTAGGACAGCGTGTCTACGGTAGGACAGTGTGTCTTCGGTAGGACAGCGTGTGTACGGTAGGACAGCGTGTCTACGGTAGGACAGAGTGTCTACGGTAGGACAGTGTGTTTCTGATACGAAAGAGTGTCTACGGTAGGACAGCGTGTCTATGGTAGGACAGCGTGTCTATGGTAGGACAGTGTGTCTACGGTAGGACAGCGTGTCTACGGTAGGACAGTGTGTTTCTGATACGAAAGCGTGTCTACGGTATGACAGCGTGTCTACGGTAGGACAGCGTGTCTAGGGTAGGACAGCGTGTCTACGGTAGGACAGCGTGTCTACGGTAGGACAGTGTGTCTACGGTAGGACAGCGTGTCTACGGTAGGAGAGTGTGTTTCTGATACGACAGCGTGTCTACGGAATGACAGCGGGTCAACGGTAGGACAGCGTGTCTATGGTAGGACAGCGTGTCTACGGTAGGACAGTGTGTCTACGGTGGGACAGTGTGTCTATGGTAGGACAGCGTGTCTACGGTAGGAAAGTGTGTTTCTGATACGACTGCGTTTCTACGGTAGGACAGTGTGTCTACGGTAGGACAGCGTGTCTACGGTAGGACAGTGTGTCTACGGTAGGACAGCGTTTCTACGGTAGGACAGTGTGTCTACGGTAGGACAGCGTGTCTACGGTAGGACAGTGTGTTTCTGATACGACTGCGTGTCCACGGTAGGACAGTGTGTCTACGGTAGGACAGTGTGTCTACGGTAGGACAGCGTGTCTACGGTAGGACAGTGTGTCTACGGTAGGACAGCGTGTCTACGGTAGGACAGTGTGTTTCTGATACGACTGCGTGTCTACGGTAGGACAGTGTGTCTACGGTAGGACAGCGTTTCTACGGTAGGACAGTGTGTCTACGGTAGGACAGTGTGTCTACGGTAGGACAGCGTGTCTATGGTAGGAGAGTGTGTTTCTGATACGACAGCGTGTCTACGGAATGACAGCGGGTCAACGGTAGGACAGCGTGTCTATGGTAGGACAGCGTGTCTACGGTAGGACAGTGTGTCTACGGTGGGACAGTGTGTCTATGGTAGGACAGCGTGTCTACGGTAGGACAGTGTGTTTCTGATACGACTGCGTGTCTACGTTAGGACAGCGTTTCTACGGTAGGACAGTGTGTCTACGGTACGACAGCGTGTCTACGGTAGGACAGCGTGTCTACGGTAGAAAGTGTGTCTACGGTAGGACAGTGTGTCTACGGTAGGACAGTGTGTCTACGGTGGGACAGTGTGTCTACGGTGGGACAGTGTGTCTATGGTAGGACAGCGTGTCTACGGTACGACAGCGTGTCTACGGTAGGACAGCGTGTCTACGGTAGGACAGTGTGTCTACGGTAGGACAGTGTGTTTCTGATACGACTGCGTGTCTACGGTACGACAGCGTGTCTACGGTAGGACAGCGTGTCTACAGTAGGACAGCGTGTCTACGGTAGGAACGTGTGTCTACGGTAGGACAGCGTGTCTACGGTAGGAACGTGTGTCTACGGTAGGACAGTGTGTCTACGGTAGGACAGTGTGTCTATGGTAGGACAGTGTGTCTACGGTAGGACAGTGTGTCTACGGTAGGACAGTGTGTCTACGGTATAACAGTGTGTCTACGGTAGGACAGTGTGTCTACGGTATAACAGTGTGTCTACGCTAGGACAGTGTGTCAACGGTAGGACAGTGTGTCTACGGTAGGACAGTGTGTCTACGGTAGGACAGTGTGTCTATGGTACGACAGTGTGTCTACGGTATAACAGTGTGTCTACGGTAGGACAGTGTGTCTACGGTAGGACAGTGTGTCTACGGTATAACAGTGTGTCTACGGTAGGACAGTGTGTCTACGGTATAACAGTGTGTCTACGGTAGGACAGTGTGTCTACGGTACAACAGTGTGTCTACGGTAGGACAGTGTGTTTACGGTAGGACAGTGTGTCTACGGTACGACAGTGTGTCTACGGTATAACAGTGTGTCTACGGTAGGACAGCGTGTCTACGGTAGGACAGCGTGTCTACGGTAGGACAGTGTGTCTACGGTATAACAGTGTGTCTACGGTAGGACAGTGTGTCTACGGTAGGACAGAGTGTCTACGGTACGACAGTGTTTCTACGGTATAACAGCGTGTCTACGGTATAACAGTGTGTCTACGGTATAACAGTGTGTCTACGGTAGAACAGTGTGTCTAAGGTACGACAGTGTGTCTACGGTATAATAGTGTGTCTACGGTACGACAGTGTGTCTACGGTAGGACAGCGTGTCTACGGTAGGACAGTGTGTCTACGGTAGGACAGCGTGTCTACGGTAGGACAGTGTGTCTACGGTAGGACAGTGTGTCTACGGTAGGACAGTGTGTCTACGGTAGGACAGTGTGTCTACGGTAGGACAGCGTGTCTACGGTAGGACAGCGTGTCTACGGTAGGACAGCGTGTCTACGGTAGGACAGCGTGTCTACGGTAGGACAGCGTGTCTACGGTAGGACAGTGTGTCTACGGTAGCACAGTGTGTCTACGGTACAACAGTGTGTCTACGGTAGGACAGTGTGTCTACTGTATAACAGTGTGTCTACGGTAGGACAGTGTGTCTACGGTAGGACAGTGTGTCTACGGTAGGACAGTGTATCTACGGTATAACAGCGTGTCTACTGTATAACAGTGTGTCTACGGTAGGACAGTGTGTCTACGGTAGGACAGCGTGTCTACGGTATAACAGTGTGTCTACGGTAGGACAGTGTGTCTACGGTAGGACAGCGTGTCTACGGTAGGACAGCGTGTCTACGGTATAACAGTGTGTCTACGGTAGGACAGTGTGTCTACGGTAGGACAGCGTGTCTACGGTAGGACAGCGTGTCTACGGTATAACAGTGTGTCTACGGTATAACAGTGTGTCTACGGTAGGACAGTGTGTCTACGGTATAACAGTGTGTCTACGGTATAACAGTGTGTCTACGGTAGGACAGCGTGTGTACGGTAGGACAGTGTGTCTACTGTATAACAGTGTGTCTACGGTAGGACAGTGTGTCTACGGTACGACAGCGTGTGTACGGTAGGACAGTGTGTCTACGGTAGGACAGCGTGTGTACGGTAGGACAGCGTGTCTACTGTATAACAGTGTGTCTACGGTATAACAGTGTGTCTATGGTACGACAGCGTGTCTACGGTAGGACAGTGTGTCTACGGTAGGACAGCGTGTCTACGGTAGGACAGCGTGTCTACGGTAGGACAGCGTGTCTACGGTAGGACAGTGTGTCTACGGTAGGACAGTGTGTCTACGGTATAACAGTGTGTCTACGGTAGGACAGTGTGTCTACGGTAGGACAGTGTGTCTACGGTAGGACAGTGTGTCTACGGTGGGACAGTGTGTCTACGGTAGGACAGTGTGTCTACGGTAGGACAGTGTGTCTACGGTATAACAGTGTGTCTACGGTAGGACAGCGTGTGTACGGTAGGACATTGTGTCTACTGTATAACAGTGTGTCTACGGTGGGACAGTGTGTCTATGGTAGGACAGTGTGTCTACGGTATAACAGTGTGTCTACGGTATAACAGTGTGTCTACGGTAGCACAGCGTGTGTACGGTAGGACAGTGTGTCTACTGTATAACAGTGTGTCTACGGTAGGACAGTGTGTCTACGGTATAACAGTGTGTCTACGGTATAACAGTGTGTCTACGGTAGGACAGCATTTGTACGGTAGGACAGTGTGTCTACGGTAGGACAGTGTGTCTACGGTAGGACATTGTGTCTACGGTATAACAGTGTGTCTATGGTATGACAGTGTGTCTACGGTAGGACAGTGTGTCTACGGTTGGACAGTGTGTCTACGGTAGGACAGTGTGTCTACGGTATAACAGTGTGTCTACGGTATAACAGTGTGTCTGCGGTAGGACAGTGTGTCTACGGTATAACAGTGTGTCTACGGTATAACAGTGTGTCTACGGTAGGACAGTGTGTCTACGGTGGGACAGTGTGTCTATGGTAGGACAGTGTGTCTACGGTGGGACAGTGTGTCTACGGTATAACAGTGTGTCTACGGTAGGACAGTGTGTCTACTGTATAACAGTGTGTCTACGGTATAACAGTGTGTCTACGGTATAACAGTGTGTCTACGGTAGGACAGTGTGTCTACGGTGGGACAGTGTGTCTACGGTATAACAGCGTGTCTATGGTAGGACAGTGTGTCTACGGTAGGACAGTGTGTCTACGGTAGGACAGTGTGTCTACGGTATAACAGTGTGTCTACGGTAGGACAGTGTGTCTACGGTATAACAGTGTGTCTACGGTAGGACAGTGTGTCTACGGTAGGACAGTGTGTCTACGGTAGTACAGTGGGTCTACGGTAGGACAGTGTGTCTACGGTATAACAGTGTGTCTACGGTAGGACAGTGTGTCTACGGTATAACAGTGTGTCTACGGTAGGACATTGTGTCTACGGTATAACAGTGTGTCTACGGTACGACAGTGTGTCTACGGTATAACAGTGTGTCTACGGTATAACAGTGTGTCTACGGTAGGACAGTGTGTCTACGGTATAAAAGTGTGTCTACGGTATAACAGTGTGTCTACGGTAGGACAGTGTGTCTACGGTATAACAGTGTGTCTACGGTATAACAGTGTGTCTACGGTAGGACAGTGTGTCTACGGTATAACAGTGTGTCTACGGTAGGACAGTGTGTCTACGGTAGGACAGCGTGTCTACGGTAGGACAGTGTGTCTACGGTAGGACAGTGTGTCTACGGTAGGACAGTGTGTCTACGGTATAACAGTGTGTCTACGGTATAACAGTGTGTCTACGGTAGGACAGTGTGTCTACGGTATAACAGTGTGTCTACGGTAGGACAGTGTGTCTACGGTAGGACAGTGTGTCTACGGTAGGACAGTGTGTCTACGGTAGGACAGCGTGTCTACGGTAGGACAGCGTGTCTACGGTAGGACAGCGTGTCTACGGTAGGAGAGTGTGTTTCTGATACGACAGCGTGTCTACGGTAGGACAGTGTGTCTACGGTAGGACAGTGTGTCTACGGTAGGACAGTGTGTCTACGGTATAACAGTGTGTCTACGGTAGGACAGTGTGTCTACGGTAGGACAGTGTGTCTACGGTAGGACAGTGTGTACGGTAGGACAGTGTGTTTACGGTATAACAGTGTGTCTACGGTAGGACAGTGTGTCAACGGTAGGACAGCGTGTCTACGGTAGGACAGTGTGTCAACGGTAGGACAGCGTGTCTACGGTAGGACAGCGTGTCTACTGTATAACAGTGTGTCAACGGTAGGACAGCGTGTCTACGGCAGGACAGTGTGTCTACGGTAGGACAGTGTGTCTACGGTAGGACAGCGTGTCTACGGTAGGAGAGTGTGTTTCTGATACGACAGCGTGTCTACGGTAGGACAGTGTGTCTACGTTAGGAGAGTGTGTTTCTGATACGACAACGTGTCTACGGTAGGACAGCGTGTCTACGGTAGGACAGCGTGTCTACGGTAGGACAGCGTGTCTACGGTAGGACAGTGTGTCTACGGTAGGACAGCGTGTCTACGGTAGGACAGTGTGTCTACGGTAGGACAGCGTGTCTAGGGTAGGAGAGTGTGTTTCTGATACGACAGCGTGTCTACGGTAGGACAGCGTGTCTACGGTAGGACAGTGTGTCTACGGTAGGACAGCGTGTCTACGGTAGGACAGTGTGTCTACGGTAGGACAGCGTGTCTACGGTAGGACATCGTGTCTACGGTAGGACAGCGTGTCTACGGTAGGACAGCGTGTTTCTGATACGACAGCGGGTCAACGGTAGGACCGTGTGTCTATGGTAGGACAGCGTGTCTACGGTAGGACAGTGTGTCTACGGTGGGACAGTGTGTCTACGGTAGGACAGTGTGTCTACGGTAGGACAGTGTGTCTACGGTATAACAGTGTGTCTACGGTAGGACAGCGTGTCTACGGTGGGACAGTGTGTCTACGGTAGGACAGTGTGTCTACGGTAGGACAGTGTGTCTACGGTATAACAGTGTGTCTACGGTAGGACAGCGTGTGTACGGTAGGACATTGTGTCTACTGTATAACAGTGTGTCTACGGTGGGACAGTGTGTCTATGGTAGGACAGTGTGTCTACGGTATAACAGTGTGTCTACGGTATAACAGTGTGTCTACGGTAGCACAGCGTGTGTACGGTAGGACAGTGTGTCTACTGTATAACAGTGTGTCTACGGTAGGACAGTGTGTCTACGGTATAACAGTGTGTCTACGGTATAACAGTGTGTCTACGGTAGGACAGCATTTGTACGGTAGGACAGTGTGTCTACGGTAGGACAGTGTGTCTACGGTAGGACATTGTGTCTACGGTATAACAGTGTGTCTATGGTATGACAGTGTGTCTACGGTAGGACAGTGTGTCTACGGTTGGACAGTGTGTCTACGGTAGGACAGTGTGTCTACGGTATAACAGTGTGTCTACGGTATAACAGTGTGTCTGCGGTAGGACAGTGTGTCTACGGTATAACAGTGTGTCTACGGTATAGCAGTGTGTCTACGGTAGGACAGTGTGTCTACGGTGGGACAGTGTGTCTATGGTAGGACAGTGTGTCTACGGTGGGACAGTGTGTCTACGGTATAACAGTGTGTCTACGGTAGGACAGTGTGTCTACTGTATAACAGTGTGTCTACGGTATAACAGTGTGTCTACGGTATAACAGTGTGTCTACGGTAGGACAGTGTGTCTACGGTGGGACAGTGTGTCTACGGTATAACAGCGTGTCTATGGTAGGACAGTGTGTCTACGGTAGGACAGTGTGTCTACGGTAGGACAGTGTGTCTACGGTATAACAGTGTGTCTACGGTAGGACAGTGTGTCTACGGTATAACAGTGTGTCTACGGTAGGACAGTGTGTCTACGGTAGGACAGTGTGTCTACGGTAGTACAGTGGGTCTACGGTAGGACAGTGTGTCTACGGTATAACAGTGTGTCTACGGTAGGACAGTGTGTCTACGGTATAACAGTGTGTCTACGGTAGGACATTGTGTCTACGGTATAACAGTGTGTCTACGGTACGACAGTGTGTCTACGGTATAACAGTGTGTCTACGGTATAACAGTGTGTCTACGGTAGGACAGTGTGTCTACGGTATAAAAGTGTGTCTACGGTATAACAGTGTGTCTACGGTAGGACAGTGTGTCTACGGTATAACAGTGTGTCTACGGTATAACAGTGTGTCTACGGTAGGACAGTGTGTCTACGGTATAACAGTGTGTCTACGGTAGGACAGTGTGTCTACGGTAGGACAGCGTGTCTACGGTAGGACAGTGTGTCTACGGTAGGACAGTGTGTCTACGGTAGGACAGTGTGTCTACGGTATAACAGTGTGTCTACGGTATAACAGTGTGTCTACGGTAGGACAGTGTGTCTACGGTATAACAGTGTGTCTACGGTAGGACAGTGTGTCTACGGTAGGACAGTGTGTCTACGGTAGGACAGTGTGTCTACGGTAGGACAGCGTGTCTACGGTAGGACAGCGTGTCTACGGTAGGACAGCGTGTCTACGGTAGGAGAGTGTGTTTCTGATACGACAGCGTGTCTACGGTAGGACAGTGTGTCTACGGTAGGACAGTGTGTCTACGGTAGGACAGTGTGTCTACGGTATAACAGTGTGTCTACGGTAGGACAGTGTGTCTACGGTAGGACAGTGTGTCTACGGTAGGACAGTGTGTCTACGGTAGGACAGTGTGTCTACGGTATAACAGTGTGTCTACGGTAGGACAGTGTGTCAACGGTAGGACAGCGTGTCTACGGTAGGACAGTGTGTCAACGGTAGGACAGCGTGTCTACGGAAGGACAGCGTGTCTACTGTATAACAGTGTGTCAACGGTAGGACAGCGTGTCTACGGCAGGACAGTGTGTCTACGGTAGGACAGTGTGTCTACGGTAGGACAGCGTGTCTACGGTAGGAGAGTGTGTTTCTGATACGACAGCGTGTCTACGGTAGGACAGTGTGTCTACGTTAGGAGAGTGTGTTTCTGATACGACAACGTGTCTACGGTAGGACAGCGTGTCTACGGTAGGACAGCGTGTCTACGGTAGGACAGTGTGTCTACGGTAGGACAGCGTGTCTACGGTAGGACAGTGTGTCTACGGTAGGACAGCGTGTCTAGGGTAGGAGAGTGTGTTTCTGATACGACAGCGTGTCTACGGTAGGACAGCGTGTCTACGGTAGGACAGTGTGTCTACGGTAGGACAGCGTGTCTACGGTAGGACAGTGTGTCTACGGTAGGACAGCGTGTCTACGGTAGGACATCGTGTCTACGGTAGGACAGCGTGTCTACGGTAGGACAGCGTGTTTCTGATACGACAGCGTGTCTACGGAATGACAGCGTGTCTACGGTAGGACAGTGTGTTTCTGATACGACAGCGGGTCAACGGTAGGACCGTGTGTCTATGGTAGGACAGCGTGTCTACGGTAGGACAGTGTGTTTCTGATACGACTGCGTGTCTACGGTAGGACAGCGTTTCTACGGTAGGACAGCGTGTGTACGGTACGACAGCGTGTCTACGGTATGACAGCATGTCTACGGTAGGACAGCGTGTCTACGGTAGGACAGCGTGTCTACGGTAGGACAGCGTGTCTACGGTAGGACAGTGTGTCTACGGTAGGACAGTGTGTCTACGGTAGGACAGCGTGTCTACGGTAGGACAGCGTGTCTACGGTAGGACAGTGTGTCTACGGTATAACAGTGTGTCTACGGTAGGACAGTGTGTCTATGGTAGGACAGCGTGTCTACGGTAGGACAGTGTGTCTACGGTAGGACAGCGTGTCTACGGTAGGACAGTGTGTCTACGGTAGGACAGCGTGTCTACGGTAGGACAGCGTGTCTACGGTAGGACAGTGTGTCTACGGTAGGAGAGTGTGTTTCTGATACGACAGCGTGTCTACGGTAGGACAGCGTGTCTACGGTAGGACAGCGTGTCTACGGTAGGACAGCGTGTCTACTGTAGGAGAGTGTGTTTCTGATACGACAGCGTGTCTACGGTAGGACAGCGTGTCTACGGTAGGACAGTGTGTCTACAGTAGGAGAGTGTGTTTCTGATACGACAGCGTGTCTACGGTAGGACAGCGTGTCTACGGTAGGACAGTGTGTCTACAGTACGACAGCGTGTCTACGGTAGGACAGCGTGTCTACGGTAGGACAGCGTGTCTACGGTAGGACAGCGTGTCTACTGTATAACAGTGTGTCTACGGTAGGACAGTGTGTCTACGGTAGGACAGCGTGTCTACGGTAAGACAGCGTGTCTACGGTAGGACAGCGTGTCTACGGTAGGACAGTGTCGATGAATGACTGGCTGGTCCTAGTGTCTCCAATGGATATTGTTGTAATCAATGAAAAAGGCTGATGGTGGACTAACATCCCAAACTCCCCTCCCCTCTGTCTACACCCATGTCACTAACTCTTACCTTTTCTTCCCTCTTTAGGTCCCTCCTCTTACCCTTTGTCTTCCCTCTCAACTCTCCTTTTCGCTCCCTCTCTCTCCCATCCTTTACTGCATCTCTCTTCCCCTCCCCATCCAGCTCCTCTCTCTCCCTCTCTCTCCCATCCTTTACTGCATCTCTCTTCCCCTCCCCATCCAGCTCCTCTCTCTCATACCTTTCTCTTTCTCTCTTCTTGTCCTCTCTCTCTCTCTTTCTCTCTCTCTCTCTCTCTCTCTCTCTCTCTCTCTCTCTCTTCTCTTATTGTCCTCTCTCTGTCTCTCTCTCTCTCTCTTCTCTTCTTTTCCTCTATCTCTCTCTCTTCTCTTTCTCTCTCTGTCTCACTTCTCTCTCTCTCTTTCTCTTTCTCACCCTCTCTCTCTCTTTCTCACCCTCTCTCTCTCTCTCTCTTCTCGTCCTCTCTCTCTCTTCTCTCTCTCTCTCTCTTTCTCTTTCTCAACCTCTCTCTCTCTCTCTCTCTCTCTCTCTCTCTCTCTCTCTCTCTGCAGCCATTGCAATCTGCTGAAGTGCTTGTTCAATGACCATTCATTTTAGATAGTGGGCAAAGCAGTGTGGATAATTTACCTGGTGGGCAGTTTATTCTCAGATCTCATTACAGGAGAGCAACAGAGGAATGAAGGAGAAGAGGGGAGGAGGAGTCAGGAGGGGATGGGGAGGAGAAGAGGAGGGGAGGAGGAGTGGGGAGGGGAGGGGAGGAGGAAAAAAGGGTAGGAGGAGAAGATGAGGAGTGGGGGGAGAAAAGGAGGGGAGGAGGAGTGGGGAGGGGAGGATTAGAAGAGGAAGGAATTAGGAGTGGGGGGAGGGGAAGAGGATGGAGGAGGACTAGGGAGGGGGAGAAGAGGAGGGGAGAAGGGCAGGAGGAGAGGAGGAGGGCAGGAGGAGAGGAGGAGGGGAGCAGGGCAGGAGGAGGAGGGGAGCAGGGCAGGAGTAGAGGAGGAGGGCAGGAGGAGAGGAGGATGGGAGCAGGGCAGGAGGAGAGGAGGAGGGCAGTAGGAGAGGAGAAGGGCAGGAGGAGAGGAGGAGGGCAAGAGCAGAGGAGGAGGGGAGCAGGGCAGGAGGAGGAGGGGAGCAGGGCAGGAGGAGGAGGGGAGCAGGGCAGGAGGAGAGGAGGAGGGCAGGAGGAGAGGAGGAGGGGAGCAGGGCAGGAGAAAAAGAGGGGAGGAGAAGACTAGGGGAGGAGAAGACTAGGGGAGGAGAAGACTAGGGGAGGAGAAGACTAGGGGAGGAAGGCAGGAGTAGAGCTGGAGGAGGTTGTTGTTCTGTCAACAAGGTAATCCAACCCCTGTCCCTGGAGTACCCGTGATCCTTCACTCTCCCCCGGCGGTAAAAGCAGGGCCAAGGAACATAGTGCAATCAGGTATTGTGGCGGCACAGGAGCACAAACATCCAGCAACACACAGTCTGTTGCTAATTCAGAATCATTTTACTGGGGGCCATTTTAAGTTGTGTGTGTGTGTGTGTGTGTGTGTGTGTGTGTGTGTGTGTGTGTGTGTGTGTGTGTGTGTGTGTGTGTGTGTGTGTGTGTGTGTGTGTGTGTGTGTGTGTGTGTGTGTGTGTGTGTTAGTCAGCTAGATTCTGTTCTACTTTCTTGCCTCCACTCTCTATCCCCATGTGGGGAAAAAAATGAAAGGATAAGAGAAATCTCTCTCTCGCTCATTCTCTCTACTATTCCTCTTTTTGTGTCGCCTGTAAGGAACAAGGGGAGTACGTGAGAGAAGTGTCAGACTAATTGACTCTTGATGTGGCTGCTGATTGCTTTCTCTCCGTTCGTTACGAACTCTTTGGTGTAAATTACAAACGCCTGGCATTCTCCAATCACATCAGCCAATCACATTAGTGCCTGAGCGTTCCGGAACTCTCTGTCAGTGACAAAAGAGAGACATACCGGGCATCATCCTACAATCTCTTTCCATCTCCTACTTTCCATATCTCTCTCTCTCTCTCTCTCTCTCTCTCTCTCTCTCTCTCTCTCTCACTTCCCTCATTGTCTCTCTCTCTCTCTCTCTCTCTCTCTCCAGTGATAGCCAGTTGTCGCAGAGGGAAGAGGAGGGAAGGGGAGAGGCAAAGAGAGGAGATGAGAAGAGAGGAGAAGAGGGGTTAAAAGAGGGGAGAAGAGCAGAGGAGAGGAGAGGAGTTAATGGCAGCAGTGATAGTTATATTTAGACATAATTAAGGATCATTACAATCTATCAGTGCAATGGTGCCAAGAGGGGAAAAGGAAGGGTGAGAGGAGAGGGGGAGAGGGAAGATGTGGGAGATGGGGGAGGAGGGGAGAGGAGAGGGGAGAGGAGAGGGGGAGAGGGAAGATGGGGGAGGAGAGGAGAGGGGGAGAGGGAAGATGGGGGAGGAGAGGGGAGGGGAGAGGGAAGATGGGGAGGAGGGGGGAGGAGAGGGGAGAGGAGAGGGGGAGAGGGAAGATGCGGGAGGAGATGAGGAAGCGAAGGTGAAAATGGGGAGAGGAGGATGAGAGGGGGGAGAGGGGACAAGGAAGTGGGAGGAGAAGGGGTGGCGGGAGAGGGGAGAAGGTGAATGAGAGGGGAGAAGGTGAAGGAGAGGGGAGAAGGTGAAGGAGAGGGGAGAGAGAAGAGAGAGTCTGGCCTTATGTATTTCACATTGTCATTGCTTCACCCCCTTATCTCCTCACTAGATTTCCCAATTAGTTGAATGTGATTCCACCCATTAGAGTGATTGTAACTGTGATTTCAGGAGGAGGAAGAGAACAACAAGATAAAAAGAGAGTAATCAGAATCTGTTGGTCTTTGTCTTTGTTCTCAAGGAAATGACAACTAAGGTTTACATTTTCATATTAACGAGAAATTCATAAACCACAGCGAGTGTCCACATTGCTGAAATCTGTTAAACCAGTTTGGAGAAGTAGATTGTCTGACATGTGAGCTCACGCTGGGAGATACAAGAAGGGGATTGGCTCAGCAGCTTCCTGGTCTGTGTACTTTCAGGAGGGTAAGAGAGGATACAGTTACAGGCTGCTAGGATGGGAGGAGGAAGAGATACACACCTCCAGAATAGCAGGACCATGAACCTGGACACACACGCATACGCACACACACACACACATACACACACACGCGCACGCACGCACACGCGCACCCCCACGAACACACACACACACACACACACACACACACACACACACACACAGAGAGAGCATACACACACACATACACACACATACACACACACGCGCACGCACGCCCACGCTCACGCCCACGAACACACACACACACACACACACACACACACACACACACACACACACACACACACACACACACACACACACACACACACAGAGAGCATACACACACACATACACACACACATACACACACACGCGCACGCACGCCCACGCTCACGCCCACGAACACACAAACACACACACACACACACACACACACACACACACACACACACACACACACACACACACAGAGAGAGAGCATGTCTGATACTGGGCTATGGTTGATGAAAAGGAAGCTTCATGCTGGTAGGTGGCTGGGTTGTCTCAGATAACCTCGTGTGGACCCATCTCTATCTGTGAGCTTGGAGTGGACCGGAATAACAATAGTCCTGCTTACAGTAGTGAAGGTTCTGCAGGATTCTGTCTCCACGGTTGCTTTAAACAGCCATTTCATGGATATATGGTTGAGAAGGATGCGTCGTGTCGTCATGGGTGCTTCATTACAGCCGCTGAGATCACCATGGTATCGGTATCGGTGTAATGTCATCATAGTGATGTCATCAGAATGTGTCAGTGGGTGAAACAAATCTAATTGTTATTTACATTATGAGTATCCTTGGCAACATGAAGTATCACCTCCTCTCCTGCCTGCCATTGGTTTACTTTATGACTCAGCTCTCTCTCAATACCCCTAATTGCTGTCATATTGTTGGGTATTACTGCACTGCTGAAGCTAGACGCGTAAGCATTTCGCTGCACCTGCAATAACATCTGCAAAATATGTTGTACGCGACCAATGAAATGAATTATTCCTTATAAGACCACTTATTTTTATTTATGGCTTTGCGTTCAGTTTTCCGAGCATGTTTGTCTGCTGAGTCTGCTGAGGGGAGGACGGCTCGTTATAATGGCCGGAATGGAGTGAATGGATTGGTATCAAACACATATGAAAACAATGTTTTTGACACCGTTCCACTGACTCCATTCCAGATGTTACTATGAGCCTCCTCCCCTCAGCAGACTCCACGTTCCTTTCTTTATCCTGTCTTTTTCTCCTTCTGTCATAGTCTGTTGCTCCAGATGGGAGGGGGGGTGGGGGGGGGGGTAAAAGAGATTGACAACCTGACTGCATCTGTTGAGAGAGGAGAGAAAGAAAGGGAGATGTAAAAAGGAGAGCGAGATAAAAGGTGTGAACATAAAAATTCCTGAGGCAAGATGCAGGGAGCGTCGATGTGACCTAACCAGAGACGGAGAGATGGATGGAGGGAGAGCAAGAGAGATGCCGAGATGGAGGGAAGAGGCTGTCTCCTGCTGAAGTCTTTATGAAATGATAAATACAGGCCCCGTGGGTGAAAGAAGAGAGGAGGGAAAGAGGAAATGGGAAAGTGAGAGACGGAGGAGGAGAGAGGATTGGTGGGAAGGAAGAAAAGAATGAGAAAATGAGAGAAGTATAGGATACAGAGGGAGAGATACTTTACCTCTCCTGGCCCATCCTCTCTGTTCATTCTCCCCATCCTCTCTGTTCATTCTCCCCACCCTCTCTGTTCATTCTCCCCATCCTCTCTGTTCATTCTCCCCATCCTCTCTGCTTAGCCTTTACCTCTTTCTTCTTTACTTCTACCCACACCATTCCCCCCTCTCTCTCTCTCTCTCTGACGGATAGCTCTGACCTTCTCTCTCCACGCTCTCTTCTCTCTCCCCAGTGGGTTTGGATGAATACTGATTAATGAAGTGAGGGTGACACCAGGCGTGATGTGTGCTGTATGTGTGATTGATGTAGCAGAGTAGATACAGGGGCAAAGGGAGACTGTGGGACAGCAGTAGCACTAGCTTACCTAGCAAATCAAATCAAATCACATTTGTCACAAACACGCGTTTAGCACATTGTGTGTGTTGCGAAATGATTCTTGCTCCAACAGTGCAGTAATATTTAAAAATTTCACAACAATACACACAATACACACATCTAAAGTAAAGGAATGGAATTAAAAAATGTATACATATTTGGGTGAGCGGCATAGACTAAGATACAGTAGAATAGTATAGAGTACAGTATATACATATGAGATGAGAAATGCAAAATATATATAAACATTACTAAACTGACTAGTGTTCCATTATTAAAGTGGCCAGTGATTTCAAGTCTATGTATATAGGGCAGCAGCCTCTAATGTGCTAGTGATGGCTATTTAACAGTCAGAAGGCCTTGAGATAGAAGGTGTTTTTCAGTCTTTCGGTCCCAGATTTGATGCACCTGTACTGACCTCTCCTGGATGATAGCAGGGTGAACAGGCATTGGCTCGGGTGGTTATTGTCCTTGATTCCTTTTTTGGCTTTCTTGCGCCATCGGGTGCTGTAGATGTCCTGAAGGGCAGGTAGTTGAAGCGTTGGGCAGACCACACCACCCTCTGGAGAGCCCTGCGGTTGCGAGCAGTGCAGTTGCCGCACCAGGCGGTGATACAGCCAAACAGGATGCTCTCAATTGTACATCTGTAAAAGTTAGTGAGGGTTTTAGGTGCCAAGCCAAATCTCTTCAGCTTCCTGAGGTTGAAGAGGCGCTGTTGCGCCTTCTTCACCACACTGTCTGTGTGAGTGGACCATTTCAGTTTGTCAGTAATGTGTACACCGAGGAACTTGAAGCTTTCCACCTTCTCCACTGCAGTTCAGTCGATATGGGTGGGGGGTGCTCCTGTAAACACACCAGCCAGCTGGTCTGTGCATGCTCTGAGGATGCGGCTAGGGATGCCGTCTTTGCGAGGGTTAACACGCTTAAATGTCTTATTCACGTCAGCCACGCCCACAGTCCTTGGTAGCGGGCTGGGTCGGTGGTACTATGTTATCCTTAAAGCGTGCAAAGAAGATGTTTAGCTTGTCTGGAAGCAAGACGTCGGTGTCCGCGACGTGGCTGGTTTTCCCTTTGTAGTCTGCAGACCCTGCAAAAAATACGTCTTGTTTCTGTGTTGTTGAATTGTGACTCCATTTTGTCTCTATACTGATATTTAGCCTTTTTGATTGCCTTACAGAGTGAATATCAACACAGCTTGTATTTGGCTATATTCCCAGGCACCTTGCCATGGTTATATGTCATGATTTGCACTATTTTTTTCAGTTTTGCGCGAATGCTGCCATCTATCCACGGTTTCTGGTTAGGGTAGGTTTTAATAGTCACAGTGGGTACAACATCTCCTATACACTTCATTGATAAACTCATTCACCGTATCAGTGTATTCATCAATGTTATTCCCAGAGGCTACTCGGAACATATCCCAGTCCACTTGATCAAAACAATCTTGAAGTGTGTATTCTGATTGGTCAGAACAGCATTGAATAGTCCTTAGCAATGGAGTCGTGATCAAATTCGCCGAAGGGAGGGAAGGGGAGGGCCTTGTAAGCATCCCGGAAGTTGAAGTAGAAGTTGTTGAGTGTTTTAGTAGCGCGAGTACTACAGTCAATGTGTTGATAGAACTTCAGTAGCGTTTTTCTCAAATTTGCTTTGTTAAAATCCTTAGCTACAAAAAATGCGGCCTCCAGTTTGCATGAATTCAAGTGTAGTTATTTGAGGGCTGTCTTGGCATCAGCTGTGAAATATACACAGCTGTGATTATAACCAAAGATAATTTTCTTCTGAGCTGACACGGTCGGCATTTGACTGTGAAGTATTCCAGCTTGGGTGAAGAAAAGGACTTGAGTTCCGGTATGTTATCACAATTACACCATGAGTAGTTGATCATAATACATACACCCCCGCCCTTCTTCTTATGGTGAAGGTCGTATTCCTGGTCGTAATGCTGGTAATGCTGGTGAGTTACCGTCGCTCTGATTTCCAATGGTTCTTCCCAGCTGTAGGTAATAAATAAAACATCTGGGCTAATAATGTAAGAAATAATACATAAATAAATAAAATACTGCAAAGTTTCCTAAGAGCTAGAAGCACGGCAGCACTATCTGTCGGCTCCATTTTGAACCAGAGTATTTTCTATTGGTTAAGAGAAAGGGTATACCTAGTCAGTTGGACAATTCATTCAACCAAAATGTGTCTTCTTAATCCAACCCTTCTGAGTCACAGTGGTGCGGGGAGCTGCCTTAAATCCTCAGCCCCCGGGAGTATTTGTTGAGGTTAACTGCCTTGCTCAAGGGTAGAACAGCACATTTTTTCACCTTTCTGCCATTGGGATGCGAACCAGCAACCTTTCGGGTTACTGGCCCAATTATCTTAATCAGTAGGCTACCCGCCTCCTGTGTGTGTGTGTGTCTGTGTGTCTGTGTGTCTGTGTGTCTGTGTGTCTGTGTGTGTGTGTGTGTGTGTGTGTGTGTGTGCGTGCGTGTAACAGCGTGCATGGGTGTGTGTGCATGTGTGTAACAGAGTGCATGGGTGTGTGTGTGTGTGTGTGTAACAGCGTGCATGGGTGTGTGTGCGTGTGTGTAACAGCGTGCATGGGTGTGTGTGTGTGTGTGTAACAGCGTGCATGGGTGTGTGTGCGTGTGTCTAACAGCGTGCATGGGTGTGTGTGCGTGTGTGCAACAGCGTGCATGGGTGTGTGTGTGTGCATGTGTGACTAACGTTAAAATGTAATTGGAAATTGAACTACAAATTGAACTACAAGTGGTTATGCTCAAACTAAGCAACTTATAGACAGGTCATTTATAGAGGAGAGAGAGAGAAAGTTAGGCAGGGAGAGGGGACAGAAACAAAGAGAGAGAATGAGAGAAAGAGAGACATGCACAGAGAGAGAACGAGAGGGAGAGTGTTAGATAGACAGGGAGAGAGAACCAGAGAGAGAACGAGAGAGAGACATGCACAGAGAGAGAACGAGAGAGAGAACGAGAGAGAGACATGCACAGAGAGAGAACGAGAGAGAGAACGAGAGAGAGACATGCACAAAGAGAGAGAACAAGAGGGAGAGGGTTAGAAAGACAGGGAGAGAGAACGAGAGAGAACGAGAGAGAGACATGCACAGAGAGAGAGAATGAGAGGGAGACATGCACAGAGAGAGAGAGAACGAGAGGGAGACATGCACAGAGAGAGAGAATGAGAGGGAGACATGCACAGAGAGAGAGAATGAGAGGGAGACATGCACAGAGAGAGAGAGAACGAGAGGGAGACATGCACAGAGAGAGAGAGAACAAGAGGGAGACATGCACAGAGAGAGAGAATGAGAGGGAGACATGCACAGAGAGAGAGAATGAAAGGGAGACATGCACAGAGAGAGAGAGAACGAGAAGGAGACATGCACAGAGAGAGAGAACCAGAGGTAAGATGAAAGGGTTGTGTCTCTCTGGTGAGAATATACGTCAGTGTTTTTATGAAAGCACCATAAAAGGGTAAATATATGACAGTGGTCTATTTGAGTTCACATTATCCCTGATGGATACAATTAAACAAATAGCTTTTGTGCATTAAATCAATTACACATCGCCATTGTACTGCAGTGCGGTGCGACAGATCGTGTGGAGGTCCTCAGTTTTCCTGTGTGTGTGTGTGTGCGTGCCTGTGCATGCGTGCAAGTGCGTGTGTGTGGTATTCCTGTTGTCTTATGACTCCGGCATTCTGAGAGTCTCTGACCTTTCCAGGGAATTATCTTTCCTATTCATTTAACTTCATGTCATCGAGCCATAGCTAAGCATATTCCATATTGATTTTGCTGCAAGGAGTCAGTGTGTGTCAGGAATAGGATGGGATGGGATTTTTCCCTGGTTCAGTAAGTTTTCCTACAGAAAGGCGAAATCTACTCACAGTCACAATATAGACAACATGTCCTGGTCCATATTGGGACTGTTGTTAGCATGCCACATAAAAGGGCACTTACGGTATGTTTTCTCTCCTTGCCCTGGCCTCAAAGGAACTTAAAGAAAATATAAAGGGGTGAGGGTAGGGATTTGGTGTTGCTGGGCTAGGGAATGGGGCTAGGAGTAGAGGGGATAGGGGAATGGGGCTAGGAGTAGAGGGGATAGGGGAATGGGGCTAAGAGTAGAGGGGATAGGGGAATGGGGCTAGGAGTAGAGGGGATAGGGGAATGGGGCTAAGAGTAGAGGGGATAGGGGAATGGGGCTAAGAGTAGAGGGGATATGGGAATGGGGCTAAGAGTATAGGGGATAGGGGAATGGGGCTAAGAGTAGAGGGGCTATGGGACTGGGGCTAAGAGTAGAGGGGATAGGGGAATGGGGCTAAGAGTAGAGGGGATATGGGAATGGGGCTAAGAGTAGAGGGGATAGGGGAATGGGGCTAAGAGTAGAGGGGATAGGGGAATTGGGCTAAGAGTAGAGGGGATAGGGGAATGGGGATAAGGGTAGAGGGGATAGGGGAATGGGGATAAGGGTAGAGGGGATAGGGGAATAGGGATAAGAGTAGAGGGGATAGGGGAATTGGGCTAAGAGTAGAGGGGATAGGGGAATGGGGATAAGGATAGAGGGGATACGGGAATGGGGCTAAGAGTAGAGGGATACGGGAATGGGGCTAAGAGTAGAGGGGATGGGGGAATGGGGCTAAGAGTAGAGGGGATACGGGAATGGGGCTAAGAGTAGAGGGGATAGGGGAATGGGGCAAAGAGTAGAGGGGATATGGGAATGGGGCTAAGAGTAGAGGGGATAGGGGAATGGGGATAAGAGTAGAGGGGATAGGGGAATGGGGCTAAGAGTAGAGGGGATAGGGGAATGGGGTTAAGAGTAGAGGGGATAGGGGAATGGGGCTAAGAGTAGAGGGGATAGGGGAATGGAGCTAAGAGTAGAGGGGATAGGGGAATTGGGCTAAGAGTAGAGGGGATAGGGGAATGGAGCTAAGAGTAGAGGGGATAGGGGAATTGGGCTAAGAGTAGAGGGGATAGGGGAATGGGGCTAAGAGTAGAGGGGATAGGGGAATGGGGCTAAGAGTAGAGGGGATAGGGGAATGGGGCTAAGAGTAGAGGGGATAGGGGAATGGGGCTAGGAGTAGAGGGGATAGGGGAATGGGGCTAGGAGTAGAGGGGATAGGGGAATGGGGCTAAGAGTAGAGGGGATAGGGGAATGGGGTTAAGAGTAGAGGGGATAGGGGAATGGGGCTAAGAGTAGAGGGATAGGGGAATGGGGCTAAGAGTAGAGGGGATAGGGGAATGGAGCTAAGAGTAGAGGGTATAGGGGGATGGAGCTAAGAGTAGAGGGTATAGGGGGATGGAGCTAAGAGTAGAGGGTATAGGGGGATGGGGATATTGGACTAATCCAAAACATCTGTAATATTTTGTTTGAAGTGATGCACCTTCGGTCATTCATAACACATCCACAAAGTCTGTATATCCACGATGCTGTACTTACTATGTAGCCAGACACCTTCGGTCATTCATAACACATCCACAAAGTCTGTATATCCACGATGCTGTACTAACTATGTAGCCAGACACCTTTGGTCATTCATAACACATACATAAAGGCTTAATGATGTAAACATAAATGTATTACCACTTAGGGAACGTTCACTAACAGCTAAAATAAAAAAAAACATTAAAGACGTGTTTAAACCACATTTTTGTGGCCCTAGTGGCACATAATCATCAAAAGGTCTGACTGCACAGAGATGCTTGGGAAAATGATCACAACGGGGGACCAGTGTGTGTTTCAGGGTAGGGGGGGTGTATCTGAGCACCATCAGCTTGGACTTGCCATTGGTTAATCAAATCTTCCATTCTTGCTGCGTTTTGCATGCCTTCTCAAACAACTGTGTATGCATTCGCACATCAAGTCTTCTCTTGGGTTGAGCTTGGGAATCTGAGTGTGTGTTTGTGTGTGTGTGTGTGTGTGTGTGTGTGTGTATCCCACATCTATTGCTATGGGGAAATGATGTAAGAGACAGTACAGGATGAATTACAATAATTGTTTGCCAAAATCATGATTGCTTGACAGAACTGTCATTTTTTTAATGCCAATCCTGATTATAGGTAACAATACCTCGTAGGAACTGCCAACATTGTTATGCATATTATTACAGCTACCCCCCCTACTTTTTTCAATTTCCGCCTGAAGACATACCCAAATCTAACTGCCTGTAGCTCAGGCTCAGAACCAAGGATATGCATATTCTTGATTTCACTTGAAAGAAAACACTCTGAAGTTTGTGTAACTGTGAATTGAATGTAAGAGAATATAACACAATAGATCTGGTTTAGATAATACAATGAAAAAAACATGTGTTTTCATTTTTATTGTTGTATCATCACCTTTAAAACCTGTTAAGGATATGGCAGACATACGCCCCCTTTGGAGAGATTGGGTACCCCTAGTAAACTGGAAAAAAAATCTGTCAAAAATTGCTAATATATGCAAATAAAAATTATTATTGGATAGAAAACACTCTAAAGATTCTAAAACCGTTGGAATTATGTCTGTAAGTATAGCAGAACTCACAGGGCAGGCATTCTTCCAAACTAGTTTTTGTGGCCATGAAAGTTGGAGCAACTTTGACGTCATGGCCCCCACCCTTCCCAACCAGCTATGATTCTGGGGACACTTTCTATCTCTTCCGCTAGATGTCCTCTTTCATTAGAGCTTCGAATCGTTCAAATCCCGCGAGAATTGACCCTATGGGAGTGAAATTAGTGCGTGCCACGAGAGAATAGGCTGTGCGTATGGGCGCGAATTGGTCCCAGCCATTCCTTTGTTTCCAGCACTCAAGAGAAGGGCAGACGATGGCCGATTGAATTGAAGTTTGTTTTGCACGTCTAAAACATCATAAAGCTTGCTTCTGCACTTAGTTTGACCTGTTTAGTCGACATATAATGTGTAATTTTGAAGTTTTGATGCGCAACTTTTCCGGACCAGAGGACGTTTTGGGTGCATTTCAGCTGATGTTATTAGCAGTAGCTAATACAAAGACGCAAGACTTGAAACCAAACGATGTATTGGGTAAGTATGAAGCCTTCCAGAACATTCTGAACGAAGACCATCGAAGGTAAGAGAATATTTATGCTTAAATCTGTGTTTCTGTTGACTCCAACATTACGTGGAAATGTAGCTTGGAACTGAGCGCTGTCTCAGCATATGGAATAGTGTGCGATTTCTGTAACGTTAAAAATAAATCTAACACAGCGGTTGCATAAAGAAGCAGTGTATCTTTCTAACTATATGTAGAACATGTATATTTAGTCAAAGTTTATGATGTCTATTTACGTTATCTTGCCGCGCTACATAGATTTCCTGCGGGCATTTTTGAGTAATTTCTGAATGTGAACTCACTGTAAATGGACATTTATGGATATAAATGGCATATTATTGAAAAAAAAAATATGTACTGTGTAACATGTTATATTACTGTCATCTGATGAAGATTTTCAAAAGGTTAGTGAGCAATTTATTTTTTAATCCTGCGTTTGTTGATTGCATGTTTTGGCTATTGAAATGAGCTGTGTCTGGTGGTGGTTTTACATATATATGTGCTATGTTTTCGCCGTAAAACATTTTAGAAATCTGACTTGCTGGCTAGATGAACAAGGTGTTTATCTTTCATTTGAGCTATTGGACTTGTTAATGTGTGGAGGTTAAATATTTTTAAGAATATTTTTGCGTTCCATGCGCCACCGTTCCATCTGAGCGTGGGAGGGTAGCGTCCCAAATGGGAACCAATATCTTAGAAAGGTTAAAATGAACAAGACAAAACAAACATTCAGATAGGATGATGGGGACAATTTCAGTGAAAAACGTATAAGAGGGCAACAGTACTTGTGCAAAGGTTCATAATGATAACTTCCAAAATGAGTGTGCTACATTACATTTATCATGAAGTCACCTAGGTGTCCCAGACAAGTAGCCCAAATGTACCCAAGTGGCCAAATTGGTGAAGTTATACATTTTGAATGGAATAACTATATACAAAATACCAAAGTGGTATTCTAACAGCCCCCCCCCAACAAAATGGAGAAAAAACATGAAAAAAATAAAACATTTACAAAATAACACTTTCAATATTTGGAAGACCTTCAGTCCTCTACACAATATTGTGCTGCTGATGCCAGGTGCCATAGCAGTCTCTTTCTGCTGTAAAGCAGAGGGTCACCAAGCATGTGGTGCAGGTGATGGGGGACTTCATTTTGCAAAGAACACAGCGACGCCTCCATGCTGTGCCCTTTTGGCCCTGAGGCACATCCATGCCTACAGAAATACATTTGGGCAGATTAACACCACTTGTGGCAGGAGCTGGATGAACCAGCTTCAGTGGGGGATGGACACCTTGGCACTGGGGGCTCCCATTCGGAGTCAGTGTCACTGTGAAAGAAAATGTTCAGTTAGAATAGTTTTACACATGAGCCCTGTATCAACAGGTATAATAAACAGATATATATAGAGTACAGGGAACATAAGGTTGAATATATTATTATAGACCTGCTAGATCTACTGTCTCATTTATATTATGACAGACCAGCTAGATCTACTGTCTTTATTATATTACAACAGACCAGCTGTATCTACTGTCTCCATTTCACTTTGGCCATGGTTGTGGGCCTGCCCTCCCTTCAACAGCCTCAAACGGGCTATTTCATGTGGGGTTGGGGCGGCAGACACACGCATCTCACATTTCATTACATTACATTTTTATATATTGTTACAAAAAAAATAATTTAAACGCCATTAGCATGAGAAGAACTTACCAGTCCAAAACGATGTCCTCTCCGTTCAAAAAATATTCCTCCATTTGGGAATCGCTAAATGAATCGTCCTCCAACAATCTCTGTCTCACTTTCCCGATCAATTTCTTCTTAAATTGTGTGTACATCTGTATATCTAGACTTAGATTTAGCTTTCCCTGACTTAGTCGTCATACTGATTGATATATAAACAGCTGAAGATGCGCTTTACCAAAACAATGCTGTGCGTAACATGCGTTGCTCCTTCCGGTATGAAACTTCAATGGTGAATGACCCTCTTTACGCCGAAGTTTACTGCATGGGTTGGTCTTCCAACACATAAACATTACATATTGCCATTTACCTCAGCTCATTGGTTATCTACCCAGCTAGATTTCAAGATGATCAGTGGTCATTGGGTTAAAATACAGTCAATCAACGAAACAGCGGTCATATCATTGGTGCACAATGATGTCATTACTTGTTGTCTTCAAATCGGTTTCTTTCAGTCAATACAGTGCCTTGCGAAAGTATTCGGCCCCCTTGAACTTTGCGACCTTTTGCCACATTTCAGGCTTCAAACATAAAGATATAAAACTGTATTTTTTTGTGAAGAATCAACAACAAGTGGGACACAATCATGAAGTGGAACGACATTTATTGGATATTTCAAACTTTTTTAACAATTCAAAAACTGAAAAATTGGGCGTGCAAAATTATTCAGCCCCCTTAAGTTAATACTTTGTAGCGCCACCTTTTGCTGCGATTACAGCTGTAAGTCGCTTGGGGTATGTCTCTATCAGTTTTGCACATCGAGAGACTGACATTTTTTCCCATTCCTCCTTGCAAAACAGCTCAAGCTCAGTGAGGTTGGATGGAGAGCATTTGTGAACAGCAGTTTTCAGTTCTTTCCACAGATTCTCGATTGGATTCAGGTCTGGACTTTGACTTGGCCATTCTAACACCTGGATATGTTTATTTTTGAACCATTCCATTGTAAATTTTGCTTTATGTTTTGGATCATTGTCTTGTTGGAAGACAAATCTCCATCCCAGTCTCAGGTCTTTTGCAGACTCCATCAGGTTTTCTTCCAAAATGGTCCTGTATTTGGCTCCATCCATCTTCCCATCAATTTGAACCATCTTCCCTGTCCCTGCTGAAGAAAAGCAGGCCCAAACCATGATGCTGCCACCACCATGTTTGACAGTGGGGATGGTGTGTTCTTTTACGCCAAACATAACGTTTTGCATTGTTGCCAAAAAGTTCAATTTTGGTTTCATCTGACCAGAGCACCTTCTTCCACATGTTTGGTGTGTCTCCCAGGTGGCTTGTGGCAAACTTTAAACGACACTTTTTATGGATATCTTTAAGAAATGGCTTTCTTCTTGCCACTCTTCCATAAAGGCCAGATTTGTGCAATATACGACTGATTGTTGTCCTATGGACAGAGTCTCCCACCTCAGCTGTAGAACTCTGCAGTTCATCCAGAGTGATCATGGGCCTCTTGGCTGCATCTATGATCAGTCTTCTCCTTGTATGAGCTGAAAGTTTAGAGGGACGGCCAGGTCTTGGTAGATTTGCAGTGGTCTGATACACCTTCCATTTCAATATTATCGCTTGCACAGTGCTCCTTGGGATGTTTAAAGCTTGGGAAATCTTTTTGTATCCAAATCCGGCTTTAAACTTCTTCACAACAGTATCTCGGACCTGCCTGGTGTGTTCCTTGTTCTTCATGATGCTCTCTGCGCTTTTAACGGACCTCTGAGACTATCACAGTGCAGGTGCATTTATACGGAGACTTGATTACACACAGGTGGATTGTATTTATCTTCATTAGTCATTTAGGTCAACATTGGATCATTCAGAGATCCTCACTGAACTTCTGGAGAGAGTTTGCTGCACTGAAAGTAAAGGGGCTGAATAATTTTGCACGCCCAATTTTTCAGTTTTTGATTTGTTAAAAAAGTTTGAAATATCCAATAAATGTCATTCCACTTCATGATTGTGTCCCACTTGTTGTTGATTCTTCACAAAAAAATACAGTTGTATATCTCTATGTTTGAAGCCTGAAATGTGGCAAAAGGTCGCAAAGTTCAAAGGGGCCGAATACTTTCGCAAGGCACTGTACATCCCACGAAATGACCCATCAGGTTTGGTTGTGTTACAAACAAACCAGTTGTTTGCAATGAAACCAAACATGACTGGAAAGTCACATTTAGTGTGTGTATTTACATCGAATGTGTCGTTGGAAATGCAATGAGACGGAATTCACGACACAAGCGGTTCACAAAATGTTTCGTGTTAGGATCTAAAAATGGATTTTATCAAACAAAAGACCATTCATTGTGTAACAATTGGGATTGAAAACAGAGGAAGATTTATTTATTTTATTGCAGTTTGTGATTTTGTTATGCCTGTGCTGGTTGAAATAGTTGTATTTTATGGGGCTCTATCCTCAGATAATCGCATCGTATTCTTTCGCAGTAAATCCTTTCTTAAATCTGACAACGCAGTTGCATTAGTAAGATTCTAGGCTTTCGAAACATGTGAGACACTTGTATTTTCATGAATGTTTAATATGACTATTTATGTAGCGATCACCGTATGCTGTCGAATTTCATCCCGCTAACGGGTTCGGTGCGCAGAGAGGTTAATTGCGGAAATAAATTAAGATATGCAAGATTGTTTTATTTACAGTAGCAGTCAAAAGTTTGGACAAACTTACTCATTCAAGGGTTTTTCTTAATTTTTTTTACATGTTCTATGTTGTAGAATAATAGTGAAGATATCCAAACTATTAAATAACATAGATGGAATAATTTAGTAAACAAAAAAGTGTTGGAAGTGTTAAATATATTTTGTATATGTGACCCGTTTTAGGAAACTATGAGTCTGTCACGCCCTGGCCTTAGTTATCTTTGTTTTCTTTATTTTTTTGGTTAGGTCAGGGTGTGACATGGGGGATTTATGTGTTTTACTTGGTCTAGGGGTTTTGTATGTTTATGGGGCTGTTTCCTTTCTAGGTAGTTTTGTAAGTCTATGGTTGCCTAGATTGGTTCTCAATTAGAGGCAGGTGTTTATCGTTGTCTCTGATTGGGAATATTGATTGGGAATATTTAGGCAGCCATGTTCTTTGGGTATTTTGTGGGTGATTGTTTCCTGTCTTTGTGTTCTCTGCACCAGATAGGACTGTTTCGGTTTTGCCACATTTGTTATTTTGTTATTGTGTACATGTTTAGTTTTTCTTATTAAAAACCATGAACTCTAACCACGCTGCATTTCGGTCCTCCTCTCCTTCCCAGGAAGAAAACCGTTACAGAGTCATGACTTCACAGGAGAGCCATTTGAACTTTTTTCATTATTATGCAGAAATGCCTTCTGGAACATGTGAAATGTCATGTGCCTTAATAAACAAACAGGTATGCCATCTGTAAATACGAGAAAAAAAAAACAGTTAAATGATGAGCCTTGTCGGTTAATTTAAGCCATAGAAAAAGTAGGGCAACCTTCCCACTAGCCATGATTGACCGAGATAATGTGTGGGCTGGACATGCTGAGAGAGGAGTTTGGATTAGTCTGCCATATAGATGACTTCTGTCCATTTGAGCTGGTCAGTCTATGTTGGTACTTCTGTTGAACGCAGCTTTTTTTATGTATCTTGTAGTGGAGCTGCATAAGTGTTGCTCTCCACTTTCTGGATGATCGAGTTTCGAAATCAGTGGCATTAGAGTATGATAGATAAAGAGATGGTTGAAACACCTGTCTCCGGATTACATCTTCAAACTAAGGGCAACTGTGGCATGGCATTCCTGACAGGGAGACGCGTCCATCATTAATATTTCTGTATACAGGTAAGATTGTCTAGCTAGCTCCATTTTCAGAAGTGTATGACATTATTATTCGTATCTCAGAACCGTTTGCTTTACTAGTTAGAGCCTAATTTTAACTAGCTAACATTAAACCTGGTTGGTTAGCTCCCAGCAGATTCATGCAGGGTAGTAACGACATGATTTGGCACTATGTTCATTTTTGTTTAACTAGCTAACGTTAGCTGGGTGGCTCATTAGCTAATGTTACGTCATGTGTGTGACCTTACACGTTGTTTACCTAGCTATGTTCATTGTTTACCTAACTAGCTAGCTACATGTCTTAAGCTATATTGTACAACACCATTTGAATATGGCCATTTTACATTTTATCTAATGTAAAACACACAATTTCAAATGTTGATACATAATACCAAATCCAGGTGGTGAGTCACATTTGAGATTCTTCAAAGTAGCCACCTTTTGCCTTGATGACAGCTTTGCACATTCTTTGCATTCTCTCAACCAGCTTCATGAGGTAGTCACCTGGATTGCATTTCAATTAACAGGTGCGCCTTGTTAAAAGTTGATTTGTGAAATGTATTACCTTCTCTAAAGTGTTTGAGCCAATCACTTGTGTTGTGGCAAGGTAGTGTTGGTATACAGAAGACAGACCTATTCGATAAATGATCAAGTCCATATTATGGCAAGAACAGCTCAAATAAGAAAAGAGAAATGACAGTCCATCAGTACTTTAAGGCAATCCGGGAAATTCAAAGAACTTTGAAAGTTCAAGTACAGTTGCAAAAACCATCAAGCAATATGATGAAACTGGCTCTCATGAGGACCATCACAGGAAAGGAAGACCCAGAGTTACCTTTGCTGCAGAGGATAAGTTCATTAGAGTTACCAGCCCTAGAAATCGACTATGAACTGCACCTCAGATTGCAGCCCATATAAATGATTCCGAGTTCAACTAACAGACACATCTTATCCCATCAACCCCTCCAATCTATCTCTTTGATTTTTCCCAGACCTTAAAAGTCATCCCCTGATGTGGTTTTAGCATTGTTGTGAAAACAGAAAATCCAATGTTGTTTTTCAAAAACAACAAAAACGGTAAAAAGTTTGAAATATGTAAAAACAAATCAGAGAAAACAGAAATTTGGAAAATAAATTAAAAACTGATTTTAAAAGGCCCAACCAATACGTTTTGTTGTGCATGACTGCCCTTTGTGTGTCATCCTGCAGCACAGCATTTTGGGGGAATTTGAGGTCCAATAATGGCTAGGCACCCAAGAGGGAAAGAAATTGTGGAATCCTAGAAATGTTTTAGCGTAATAAAATCTATATAACTTGGCAGATGCTTTTATCCAAAGCGACTTACAGTCATGTGTGCATACATTTTTACATATGTTGGTCCCGGGAATAAAACCCAAGAGGCATGACAATGCATAACATTTGTTTAACCACCTTTTCTCCACAATTTCATTATTACAATCTTGTCTCATCGCTGCAACTCCCCAACAAGCTCGGGAGAGGTGAAGGTCAAGTCATGCGTCCTACGAAACATGACCCGCTAAACCACACTTCTTAACGCCGGTCTGCTTAACCCGGAAGCTGGCTGCACCAATGTGTCGGAGGAAACACTGTTCAACTGACGATCGAAATCAGCCTGCAGGTGCCCAGCCAGCCTGCAGGTGTAACTAGAGCTCAATGAGCCAAGTAAACACCCCCCCCCCCCCCAGAAGATGCTGGGACAATTGTGCGCTGCCCTATGGGACTCCCGGTCACGGCCGATCGAACCCCAGGCTGTAGTGACGCCGCAACACTGCGATGCAGTGCCTTAGCTCCGCCACAGACTTTATTAAGTGGTGCTTATGCCACCCGTTATAAAACACAGGTTTATGTCTTATTTGACATAGTGGGTTATGTCACATTTGGCATTGGTGGTTATGTCACACATTTATTGCGCATTTATGAACCCTTCAAGGAGCGTGACATGTGGTTATAGATCATTTGTGACACATTCATGTAGGCATTCATATATGAAGGCATTTAAAGCGGGACCACTACTGATTTGTATAGTGTGGTCTCTCTCGCTAATACAGTGCCTTGCGAAAGTATTCGGCCCCCTTGAACTTTGCGACCTTTTGCCACATTTCAGGCTTCAAACATAAAGATATAAAACTGTATTTTTTTGTGAAGAATCAACAACAAGTGGGACACAATCATGAAGTGGAACAACATTTATTGGATATTTCAAACTTTTTTAACAAATCAAAAACTAAAAAATTGGGCGTGCAAAATTATTCAGCCCCTTTACTTTCAGTGCAGCAAACTCTCTCCAGAAGTTCAGTGAGGATCTCTGAATGATCCAATGTTGACCTAAATGACTAATGATGATAAATACAATCCACCTGTGTGTAATCAAGTCTCCGTATAAATGCACCTGCACTGTGATAGTCTCAGAGGTCCGTTAAAAGCGCAGAGAGCATCATGAAGAACAAGGAACACACCAGGCAGGTCCGAGATACTGTTGTGAAGAAGTTTAAAGCCGGATTTGGATACAAAAATATTTCCCAAGCTTTAAACATCCCAAGGAGCACTGTGCAAGCGATAATATTGAAATGGAAGGAGTATCAGACCACTGCAAATCTACCAAGACCTGGCCGTCCCTCTAAACTTTCAGCTCATACAAGGAGAAGACTGATCATAGATGCAGCCAAGAGGCCCATGATCACTCTGGATGAACTGCAGAGATCTACAGCTGAGGTGGGAGACTCTGTCCATAGGACAACAATCAGTCGTATATTGCACAAATCTGGCCTTTAAGGAAGAGTGGCAAGAAGAAAGACATTTCTTAAAGATATCCATAAAAAGTGTTGTTTAAAGTTTGCCACAAGCCACCTGGGAGACACACCAAACATGTGGAAGAAGGTGCTCTGGTCAGATGAAACCAAAATGTAACTTTTTGGCAACAATGCAAAACGTTATGTTTGGCGTAAAAGCAATACAGCTCATCACCCTGAACACACCATCCCCACTGTCAAACATGGTGGTGGCAGCATCATGGTTTGGGCCTGCTTTTCTTCAGCAGGGACAGGGAAGATGGTTAAAATTGATGGGAAGATGGATGGAGCCAAATACAGGACCATTCTGGAAGAAAACCTGATGGAGTCTGCAAAAGACCTGAGACTGGGACGGAGATTTGTCTTCCAACAAGACAATGATCCAAAACATAAAGCAAAATCTACAATGGAATGGTTCAAAAATAAACATATCCAGGTGTTAGAATGGCCAAGTCAAAGTCCAGACCTGAATCCAATCGAGAATCTGTGGAAAGAACTGAAAACTGCTGTTCACAAATGCTCTCCATCCAACCTCACTGAGCTCGAGCTGTTTTGCAAGGAGGAATGGGAAAACATTTCAGTCTCTCGATGTGCAAAACTGATAGAGACATACCCCAAGCGACTTACAGCTGTAATCGCAGCAAAAGGTGGCGCTACAAAGTATTAACTTAAGGGGGCTGAATAATTTTGCACGCCCAATTTTTCAGTTTTTGATTTGTTAAAAAAGTGTGAAATATCCAATAAATTTCGCTCCACTTCATGATTGTGTCCCACTTGTTGTTGATTCTTCACAAAAAAATACAGTTTTATATCTTTATGTTTGAAGCCTGAAATGTGGCAAAAGTTCGCATACTTTCGCAAGGCACTGTATATGATTTGACCTTGATTTTGTCATACCCTCTGTTATGACAACTTCTATTTGACAGATGGATTCATTTCCACATCTCTGAGGATAAAATGACTCCCTAGCTATGTCGCATGATTCGTGAGTCTTGTCACGTGATTTGATTCGTGAATCATATGAGAATGGAACGTTCGATTGGGGATGACCTTTCTGATCATTTATATCACTCAGCTTAATCAAATCTGACTAGCTGACTATGTCAGAAAAATATGAAAAACTGTTTATTTTTGGATCAAATCATATATTAATTTGTTGATCACTCTCTGTTTACCTGCCCCCTCTCCAGTCTTCCTCTCCCTCTCATGCAATAACATCTGCTAACCATGTGTATGTGACCAATACAATTTGATTTAATTTGAATAACACACACACACGAAGACACACATAAAGACACACACAGACACACACAAAGACACACACACACACACACACACACACACACACACAAAGACACACACGCAGACACACACACAGACACACACAAAATATACAAAGACACACACAAACACACACACACACGGACACAGAAACGTTATTCTTGTGGCAATGAGATTAACAGGTTGGGACAGTGAGTTGAGGAAGATAGACAGTTGGAGTCCTGCTCTGTTTCAATTCAATTAAATTCAATTAAAGGGCTTGATTGACATTGCCAATGCAGCTGAAGTAGATAATAAATCAAAGTAAAATAAACAATAAAAATGAACAGTAAACATTACTGCATTACTACTAAACATTACTGGAGTTCCAAAAGAATAACAACATTTCAAATGTCATATAATGTCTATATACAGTGTTGTAACGATGTGCAAATAGTACAATGTACAAAAAAATAAATATGCATTGTATGCTATTGTTATTTTACTGCTGCTCTTCAATTACTTGTTACTTTTATTTATTATTCTTATTCATATGTTTTAACTGCATTGTTGGTTAGGGTGTAACGGTTTTCTTCCGTTGATGGAGACGAGGACCAAAATGCAGCGTGGTTAGTGCTCAACATGTTCAATAAGGACAAAACACTTGAACAAAATACAAAATACAAAACAACAAATGTGAAAAAAAACTGAAACAGCCCTATCTGGTGCAGAGAACACAGAGACAGGAAACAACCACCCACAAAACCCACCACAAAACAGTCCTATCTGGTGCAGAGAACACAGAGACAGGAAACAACCACCCACAAAACCCACCACAAAACAGTCCTATCTGGTGCAGAGAACACAGAGACAGGAAACAACCACCCACAAAACCCAACACAAAACAGTCCTATCTGGTGCAGAGAACACAGAGACAGAAGACAACCACCCACAAAACCCAACACAAAACAGTCCTATCTAGTGCATAGACACAAAGACAGAAGACAACCACCCACAAAACCCAACACAAAACAGTCCTATCTGGTGCAGAGAACACAGAGACAGAAGACAACCACCCACAAAACCCAACACAAAACAGTCCTATCTAGTGCATAGACACAAAGACAGAAGACAACCACCCACAAAACCCAACACAAAACAGTCCTATCTGGTGCATAGACACAAAGACAGAAGACAACCACCCACAAAACCCAACACAAAACAGTCCTATCTGGTGCATAGACACAAAGACAGAAGACAACCACCCACAAAACAGTCCTATCTGGTGCATAGACACAAAGACAGAAGACAACCACCCACAAAACCCAACACAAAACAGTCCTATCTAGTGCAGAGAACACAGAGACAGAAGACAACCACCCACAAAACCCAACACAAAACAGGCCTATCTGGTGCAGAGAACACAGAGACAGAAGACAACCACCCACAAAACCCAACACAAAACAGGCTACCTAAATATGGTTCCCAATCAGAGACAATGACTAACACCTGCCTCTGATTGAGAACCATATCAGGCCAAACATTGAAATAGACAAACTAGACACAACATAGAATGCCAACTCAGCTCACGTCCTGACCAACACTAAAACAAAGAAAACACAAAAGAACTATGGTCAGAACGTGACATAGGGGCTTGTAAGTAAGGATTTCACTGTTGTATTCGGCGCATGTGACTAATAAAATTTGATTTGAAATTTACAATGGTGTTTGTTCTTCACTAGATGCCCTTTTCTTGTGGCAACAGGTCACAAATATTGCTGCAGTGATGGCACACTGTGGTATTTCACCCAGTAGATATGAGTTTATCCAATTTGGGCTTGTTTTCAAATTCTTTCTGATCTGTGTAATCTGAAGGAAATATGTGTCTCTAATATGGTCATACATTTGGCAGGAGGTTAGGAAGTGCAGCTCAGTTTCCACCGCATTTTGTGGGCAGTCTGCACATATTCTGTCTTCTCATGAGAGCCAGGTCCACCTACGGCGGCCTTTCTCAATATGCTCACTGAGTGTGTGCATAGTCAAAGCTTTCCTTATTTTTGGGTCAGCCACAGCAGTGAGGTATTCTGCCACTGTGTACTCTTTGTTTCGGGCCAAAACGCTTTCTAGTTTGCTCAGTTTTTTTTGTTAAATCTTTCCAATGTGTCAAGTAATTATCTTTTTGTTTTCTCATGATTTGGTTGTGTCTAATTGTGTTGCTATGGATGGTTTCGGAATCGCTTCCTATTAGGTGGTTGTAGAATTTAACGGCTCTTTTCAGAATTTTGATAATTAGCGGGAATCGGCCCAATTCTTCACTGCATGCGTTCTTTGGTGTTTTCACGTTGTACATGGAAAATATTTTTGCACAATGGATTCTTGCTTGGTGAGCAGACACCCAAACATAAAGGGCAGTGGGTTCTAATCCAACTCAAGTATATTTAGCCACATCCTAAATCCTCAATTTTGATGTTCCTTTGTTTGGCGTAGAAGGCCCTTCTGCAATCTTCTCCATTTTACCTCCAAACATAACGATGGTCATTATGGCCAAATTTTGTTTAATTTTTAATTAATTTTTGTTTCATCAGACCAGGGGACATTTCTCCAAAAAGTCTTTGTCCCCATTTGCAGTTGCAAACCGTAGTCTGGCTTTTTTATGGCGGTTTTGGAGCAGTGGCTTCCTCCTTGCTGAGTGCCTATCAGGTGATGTCGATATAGAACTATTTTTGCTGTGGATATAAATACGTTTGTACATGTTTCCTCCAGCATCTTCACAAGGTATTTTGCTGTTGTTCTGGGATTGATTTGCACTTTTCACACCAAAGTACGTTCAGCTCTAGGAGACAGAATGCGTCTCCTTCCTGAGTTGTATGATGGCTGCCTGGTCCCATGGTGTTTATACTTGCGTACTATTGTTTGTACAGATGAATATGGTACCTTCAGGCGTTTGGAAATTGCTCCCAAGGATGATTCAGACTTGTGGAGGTCTACATTTCTTTTCTGAGGTCTTGGCTGATTTCTTTAGATTTTCCCATGATGTCAAGCGAAGAGGCACTGAGTTTGAATGTAGGCCTTGAAATACATCCACATGTACACCTCCAATTGTCTCATATTATGTCAATTAGCCTATCAGAAGCTTCTAAATCCATGACATCTTTTTCTGGAATTTTCCAAGCTGTTTAATGGCACAGTCAACTCAGTGTTAGTAAACTTCTGACCCAATGGAATTGTGATACAGTGGATTATAAGTGAAATAATCTGTCTGTAAACAATGGTTGGAAAAATTGCTTATGTCATGCACAAAGTAGATGTCCTAACCGACTTGCCCCAACTATAATTTGTTAACAAGAAATGTGTGGAATGGTTGAAAATTCCAACTTCAACTGTATGTTGAAGAGGGTG
The DNA here is from genome assembly GCF_013265735.2 of Oncorhynchus mykiss. NCBI lineage: Eukaryota > Metazoa > Chordata > Actinopteri > Salmoniformes > Salmonidae > Oncorhynchus > Oncorhynchus mykiss. Next base: position 40,633,411 of record NC_048588.1, read on the forward strand.
GGGCTTGAGCAGCATTTTAACCACACAATTGTTGTTTTTGTACATGGATTGTACAATATCGTATATTTCTCTTCTAACACCACTTTTCATCAATTTGTATTGGAGACCCTCATACCAAATTGAGTAAAAAGCTTTTTTGAAATCAACAAAGCATGACAAGACTTTGACTTTGTTTTTGTTTGTTTGTTTGTCAATTAAGGTGTGCAGGGTGAATACATGGTCTGTCATACAGTAATTTCGTAAAAAGTACATTTGACCTTTGCTCAGTACATTGTTTTCGCTGAGGAAATTAACTAGTCTGCTGTTAATGATAATGCAGAGGATTTTACCATGGTTGCTGTTGACGCATATCCCACGGAAGATATTGCTGTCACATTTGTCTCCACTTTCATTGATTTGGGTGATCCGTTTGGGTGAGTTTGGGGAATTTCCAGAGCAAAGGTTGATGTTAAAGAGTTTAAGTATAGCCATTCAGAATTTGTGGTTGTATATTTTAGAATTTCCTTGAGGATACCATCAACACCACAGGGCTTTTGGGGTTGGAGGGGATGTATTTTGTCAAGTATTTCATTCGATGTAATTGGAAAATCCTGTGGGTTCGTCTTTAATAGTTGATTCTAAGATTTGTATTTGATCATGTATATGTTTTAGATGTTTGTTCTTTGTTATAGAGCCAAAACGATTGGGGAAGTGGTTTACCCATACATCTCCATTTTGGATAGATAACTCTTCATGTTGTTGTTTGTTTAGAGGTTTCCAATTTTTCCAGAAGTGATTAGATTCTCAATTACATTGAGCTAAATTCTGACATGCTGTTCCTTCTTTTTCCGTAGTGTATTTCTATATTATTTTAGGGATTCATCATAGTGAAGGTGTAGGCTCAGGTTTTCTGGGTCTCTATGTTTTTGGTTGGATAGGTTTCTCAATTTCTTTCTTAGGTTTTTGCATTCTTCATCAAACCATTTGTCATTGTTGTTAATTTTCTTCGGTTTTCTGTTTGACATTTTTTGATTTGATAGGGAAGCTCAGAGGTCAAATATACTGTTTAGGTGGTTCTACTGCCAAGTTTCCACCTTCACTATTACAATGGAACGTTTTGTCCAGAACGTTGTCTAAAATAAATTGAAATTGAATAATTGTTTTTTGGTAGGTTTCCACACTACTTTCCTTCCATCTATAGCATTTCTAAATATGATTCAGTCACTTTGGCTTTGATGCCTCATGATACAATATTGCTTTGTTCAAGTAGACTGTGATTTTGCTGTGATCTGACAGGGGTTTAAGTGGTCTGACTGTGAACATTCTGAGCGACTCTGGGTTGAGGTCAGTGATAAAGTAGTCTACAGTAATACTGCCAAGAGATGAGTTAGAGGTGTACCTATCATAAGGGTCCCCTCGAATCCTAACATTGACTATGTACATTCCCAGCGTGTGACAGAGTTGCAGGAGTGTTTACCTCATGCACTTTCCCCCTCCCCATCCCCCTCCCTTTCCCTCTCTCCAACCCCCCTCACCATCTCCCTCTGCGAGCCAGCAGGCTGTAGTATTAGTGTTCATCTGTGTAGGGGAAAGCCTCTGTGTTATCTGCTCTGCTGGCTGCTGGGTGTTGGGGTGACATCAGTAACATGGCTGCTGCTTCAGCTTACTGCACTTCTGGCTGCTCTCCCAACCAAGCACCCAAAGCCTGCTCTCTCTCTCTCTCTCTCTCTCTCTCTCTCTCTCTCTCTCTCTTCTCCTTTCTCCTGTCTCTCTTTCACTCTCTCTCTCTCTCTCTCGCTCTCTCTCGCTCTCTCTCTCTCTCTCCCCCTTCTCCTTTCTCCTGTCTCTCTTTCACTCTTTCTCTCTTTTGTCTATCCACCCTGCTCCCTCTGTATCTCTCTCCCTTTTTTGATAACCTGTTCAATCAATCAATTTAATTTCAATTCAGAAACTTTTTCCGCTCCTCTCTTCGTTGACCAACCCATGTCCTCTGCTATGACCTGTTAATATCATCTGCCCTCTGCTATGACTTGTTTATATAATCTGTCCTCTGCTATGACTTGTTTATATCATCTGTCCTCTGCTATGACTTGTTTATATCATCTGCCTTCTGCTATGACTTGTTTATATCATCTGCCCTCTGCTATGACTTGTTTATATCATCTGCCCTCTGCTATGACTTGTTTATATCATCTGTCCTCTGCTATGACTTGTTTATATCATCTGCCTTCTGCTATGACTTGTTTATATCATCTGCCCTCTGCTATGACTTGTTTATATCATCTGCCTTCTGCTATGACTTGTTTATATCATCTGTCCTCTGCTAAGACTTGTTTATATCATCTGTCCTCTGCTATGACTTGTTTATATCATCTGTCCTCTGCTATGACCTGTTTATATCATTTGCCCTCTGCTATGACTTGTTTATATCATCTGCCCTCTGCTATGACTTGTTTATATCATCTGCCTTCTGCTATGACTTGTTTATATCATCTGCCTTCTGCTATGACTTGTTTATATCATCTGCCCTCTGCTATGACTTGTTTATATCATCTGCCCTCTGCTATGACCTGTTTATATCATCTGCCCTCTGCTATGACTTGTTTATATCATCTGTCCTCTGCTATGACTTGTTTATATCATCTGTCCGCTCCTATGACTTGTTTATATCATCTGCCCTCTGCTATGACCTGTTTATATCATCTGCCCTCTGCTATGACTTGTTTATATCATCTGCCCTCTGCTATGACCTGTTTATATCATCTGCCCTCTGCTATGACTTGTTTATATCATCTGCCCTCTGCTATGACTTGTTTATATCATCTGCCTTCTGCTATGACTTGTTTATATCATCTGCCCTCTGCTATGACTTGTTTATATCATCTGCCCTCTGCTATGACCTGTTTATATCATCTGCCCTCTGCTATGACTTGTTTATATCATCTGTCCTCTGCTATGACCTGTTTATATCATCTGTCCGCTCCTATGACCTGTTTATATCATCTGCCCTCTGCTATGACCTGTTTATATAATCTGCCCTCTGCTATGACCTGTTTATATCATCTGCCCTCTGCTATGACTTGTTTATATCATCTGCCCTCTGCTATGACCTGTTTATATCATCTGCCCTCTGCTATGACTTGTTTATATCATCTGCCCTCTGCTATGACCTGTTTATATCATCTGCCCTCTGCTATGACCTGTTTATATCATCTGCCCTCTGCTATGACCTGTTTATATCATTTGCCCTCTGCTATGACTTGTTTATATCATCTGCCCTCTGCTATGACTTGTTTATATAATCTGCCTTCTGCTATGACCTGTTTATATCATTTGCCCTCTGCTATGACTTGTTTATATCATCTGCCCTCTGCTATGACTTGTTTATATCATCTGCCCTCTGCTATGACTTGTTTATATAATCTGCCTTCTGCTATGACCTGTTTATATCATCTGCCCTCTGCTATGACTTGTTTATATCATCTGCCCTCTGCTATGACTTGTTTATATAATCTGCCTTCTGCTATGACCTGTTTATATCATCTGCCCTCTGCTATGACTTGTTTATATCATCTGCCCTCTGCTATGACTTGTTTATATAATCTGTCCTCTGCTATGACTGGTTTATATAATCTGTCCTCTGCTATGACTTGTTTATATAATCTGCCTTCTGCTATGACCTGTTTATATCATCTGCCCTCTGCTATGACTTGTTTATATCATCTGCCCTCTGCTATGACTTGTTTATATCATCTGCCCTCTGCTATGACTTGTTTATATAATCTGCCTTCTGCTATGACCTGTTTATATCATCTGCCCTCTGCTATGACTTGTTTATATCATCTGCCCTCTGCTATGACTTGTTTATATAATCTGCCTTCTGCTATGACCTGTTTATATCATCTGCCCTCTGCTATGACTTGTTTATATCATCTGCCCTCTGCTATGACTGGTTTATATAATCTGTCCTCTGCTATGACTTGTTTATATCATCTGCCTTCTGCTATGACTTGTTTATATAATCTGTCCTCTGCTATGACCTGTTTATATCATCTGCCCTCTGCTATGACTTGTTTATATCATCTGCCCTCTGCTATGACCTGTTTATATAATCTGCCCTCTGCAATGACTTGTTTACCAACATAGACAGGGCTCTAACTCCTCTAGCTCCACAATGAAATAGGGTGCAGGCCAGGCAGCAGGCTGTTAGCCAGCCTGCCAGCTTAGTGGAGTCTGCCACTAGCACAGTCAGTGTAGTCAGCTCAGCTATCCCCATTGAGACTGTGTCTGTGCCTCGACCTGGGTTGGGCAAAACTAAACATGGCGGTGTTCGCCTTCTCACAATCTCACTAGGATAAAGACCTCCTCCATTCCTGTTATTATTGAAAGAGATTGTGAAACCTCACATCTCAAAATAGGGATACTTAATGTTAGATCCCTTACTTCAAAGGCAATTATAGTCAATGAACTAATCACTGATAATAATCTTGATGTGATTGGCCTGACTGAAACATGGCTTAAGCCTGATGAATTTACTGTGTTAAATGAGGCCTCACCTCCTGGTTACACTAGTGACCATATCCCCCGTGCATCCCGCAAAGGCGGAGGTGTTGCTAACATTTACGATATCAAATTTCAATTTACAAAAAAAATGACGTTTTCATCTTTTAAGCTTCTAGTCATAAAATCTATGCAGCCTAATCAATCACTTTTTATAGCTACTGTTTACAGGCCTCCTGGGCCATATACAGCGTTCCTCATTGAGTTCCCTGAATGCCTATCGGACCTTGTAGTCATAGCATAGACTTTAATATTAGACTTTAATATTCACATGGAAAAGTCCACAGACCCACTCCATAAGGCTTTCGGAGCCATCGTCGAATCAGTGGGTTTTGTCCAACATGTCTCTGGACCTACTCACTGTCACAGTCATACTCTGGACCTAGTTTTGTCCCATGGAATAAATGTTGTGGGATCTTAATGTTTTTCCTCATAATCCTGGACTATCGGACCACCATTTTATTACGTTTGCAAATGCAACAAATAATCTGCTCAGACCCTAACCATGGACCATCAAAAGTCGTGGTATAAATTCACAGACAACACAAAGACTCCTTGATGCTTTTCCAGACTCCCTCTGCCTACCCAAGGACGTCAGAGGACAAAAATCAGTTAACCACCTAACTGAGGAACTACATTTAACATTGCGCAATACCCTAGATGCAGTTGCACCCCTAAAAACTAAAAACATGTCTCATAAGAAATGAGCTCCCTGGTATACAGAAAATACCCAAGCTTCCAGAAAAACGGAAAGGAAATGGCGCCACACCAAACTGGAAGTCTTCCGACTAGCTTGGAAAGACAGTACCGTGCAGTATCTAAGAGCCCTTACTGCTGCTCGATCATCCTATTTTTCCAACTATTTTTGATACTGTCGCAAAGCAAACTAAAATGCAGCATTCCCCAAGTGAGGATGGCTTTCACTTCAGCAGTAAAAAATTCATGAACCTCTTTGAGGAAAAGATCATGATTATTAGAAAGCAAATTACGGACTCCTCTTTAAATCTGCATATTCCTTCTAAGCTCAGTTGTCCTGAGTCTGCACAACTCTGCCAGGGCCTAGGATCAAGAGAGACACTCAAGTGTTTTAGTACTATATTTCTTGACACAATGATGAAAATAATCATGGCCTCTAAACCTTCAAGCTGCATACTGGACCCTATTCCAACTAAACTACTGAAAGAGCAGCTTCCTGTGCTTGGCCCTCCTATGTTGAACATAATAAACGGCTCTCTATCCACCGGATGTGTACCAAACTCACTAAAATTGGCAGTAATAAAGCCTCTCTTGAAAAAGCCAAACCTTGACCCAGAAAATATAAAAAATAATTGGCCTATATCGAATCTTCCATTCCTTTCAAAAATTTTAGAAAAGGCTGTTGCGCAGCAACTCACTAACTTCCTGAAGACAAACAATGTATACAAAATGCTTCAGTCTGGTTTTAGACCCCATCATAGCACTGAGACTGCACTTGTGAAGGTGGTAAATGACCTTTTAATGGCATCAGACCGAGGCTCTGCATCTGTCCTCGTGCTCCTAGACCTTAGTGCTGCTTTTGATAGCATCGATCACCACATTCTTTTGGAGAGATTGGAAACCCAAATTGGTCTACACGGACAAGTTCTGGCATGGTTTAGATCTTATCTGTCAGAAAGATATCAGTTTGTCTCTGTGAATGGCTTGTCCACTGACATATCAACTGTACATTTCGGTGTTCCTCAAGGTTCCATTATAGGACCACTATTGTTTACACTATATATTTTACTTCTTGGGGATGTAATTTGAAAACATAATGTTAACTTTCACTGCTATGCGGATGACACACAGCTGTACATTTAAATGAAACATGGTGAAGCCCCAAAATTGCCCTCGCTAGAAGCCTGGGTTTCAGACATAAGGAAGTGGATGGCTGCAAACGTTCTACTTTTAAACTCGGACAAAACAGAGATGCTTGTTCTAGGTCCCAAGAAACAAAGAGATCTTCTGTTGAATCTGATAATGAATCTTAATGGTTGTACAGTCATCTCAAATAAAACTGTGAAGGACCTCGGCCTTACTCTGGACCCTGATCTCTCTTTTGACGAACATATCAAGACTGTTTCAAGGACAGCTTTTTTCCATCTACGTAACACTGCAAAAATCAAACACTTTCTGTCCAAAAATGATGCAGAAAAATTAATCCATGCTTTTGTTACTTCTATGTTAGATTACTGCAATGCTCTACTTTCCGGCAACCCGGATTAAGCACTAAATAAACTTCAGTTAGTGCTAAATACGGCTGCTAGAATCCTGACTAGAACCAAAAAAATTTAGCATATTACTCCAGTGCTAGCCTCCCTACACTGGCTTCTTGTCAAGGCAAGGGCTGATTTCAAGGTTTTACTGCTAACCTACAAAGCATTACATGGGCTTGCTCCTACCTATCGCTCTGATTTGATTCGGCCGTACATACCTACACGTACGCTACGGTCACAAGACGCAGGCCTCCTAATTGTCTATAGAATTTTTAAACAAACAGCTGGAGGCAGGGCTTTCTCCTATAGAGCTCCATTTTAATGGAATGGTCTGCCTACCCATGTAAGATATGCAAACTCGATCTCAACCTTTCATTAAAGACTTAAGACTCATCTCTTCAGTGGGTCATATGATTGAGTGTAGTCTGGCCCAGGAGTGTGAAGGTGAACGGAAAGGCTCTGGAGCAACGAAACGCCCTTGCTGTCTCTAACTGGCCGGTTCACCTCTTTCCACTTGGATTCTCTGCCTCTAACCCTATTACAGGGGCTGAGTCACTGGCTTACTGGTGCTCTTTAGGCAGCCATATTCCTTGGGTAATTCGTGGGTGATTGTCTATGTATTAGTTGCCTGTGTCTACATTTTTTTCTAAATAGCTTCACGGTCGTTTTTGTTGCCTTTGTACAGTTCGTTCAGTGTTCTTCCTTCATTAAAGAAGATGTATTCAAATCACGCTGTGCCTTGGTCTCATCGCTATAACGAACGGGACAGATAAACAGGAAGCATGATAAACAGGATGCATGATAAACAGGATGCATGATAAACAGGATGCATGATAACAGGATGTATGATAAACAGGATGTATGATAAACAGGATGCGTGATAAACAGGATGCGTGATAAACAGGATGCGTGATAAACAGGATGCATGATAAACAGGATGCGTGATAAACAGGATGCATGATAAACAGGATGCATGATAAACAGGATCTATGATAAACAGTGTAGCAGCAGCATATATGATGATTAGAGCCAGCCAATCAAATCAAATCAAAGTTTATGGGTCACGTACATATATTTGCAGGTGATACAGGAAGTGCAGTGAACTGCTTCTGTTACTCGCTCCAACAGTGCAGTAGAATGTCTCGCAAATACAATACAGAAAAAATTTAACAAATTAAAACAAGAAACAATGAAATAAAAATCTAAAGTAGAGATATTAGAAGTAGTATCTGTGAGAATCCAGGATATAAATATTTGGTGTGTTTATGACATATCATTTGGAAAGAAAATGGTATGTAACAGTAATAGGTATATTAGCTTTTGTGGTATACACATACACATAGTATACACATACAGAGTGAGTAAACAGAATATGAGGTGACCAGCATACAATGACTCTATATACATAAAGCATTAGTCTTCAAGGTGCAGGGATGCCTTCTAGGCTGAGGACCTATGTGCCACACACACAGAGGAAACAAGTGGTATGTCCCTGTCTGACCTCTGACCCCATCCCTCCTGCTGACATACCAGTATGTCCCTGTCTGACCTCTGACCCCATCCCTCCTGCTGACATACCAGTATGTCCCTGTCTGACCTCTGACCCCATCCCTCCTGTTGACATACCATTATGTCCTTGTCTGACCTCTAACCCCATTCATCCAGTTGATTTACAAACACACAGGCGTTAAAGTGAATAAAAACAATGTCCCTCAGCGTCTGTCACCCTGAATACCAGATTGACCTAGCAACGGGACAGGAAGAGACAGGGCCAACTCCACATTCACCCGAATCCACCTGGAACCGCCACATAGGAAGGAATGACGGCTGAGTCGAAAGGTAGGGTGGGATCAGCTTCCCTCAGCCTCCTGTGTCGGGGATCTCCGGGTAAGCAGGACAGAAGAGGGAATTTGAGAGCTTTCGGAGGTGCTGAAAAGCCCCATTGTTTTGTGGCCTAATCCCAGATAGACCTGGAAGCCTAGAGTCCGGGATTTGTGTTTGGGCTGAACTAATTGAGCCCTGAAAACCTCACCCTTCCTGGAATGCAACACACACACACACAAACACTCACAGACACTGTATTGTCATAGCCCATCTAGTCCCTAGCTCTCTCCCTCGTTTTCTCTCTCGTCCCTCAATGTGCCAAGCTTAATCCTTCCTTGCCAGCTGCAGTGTAGTGAGATTCCCCTCCCTCCATTCAGTTCCAATTCACTTTTCAATTTCAAGGTGCCTTATTGGCACAGCCCAGCTGCAGTACTGCCAAAGCAATTAACACAAAAGGGGGAACTTTACACACACACAAAAACAACCCCAAAAACACAGTCATTGTAAAATAGCTAATGCAACAATTGGGACAAATTTAATAAGCATTCCAGTCATTTCAATTTGGATTCCAATCCCTTCTTTTTTCCAGTTCCTCGTCTATGGAGGTTCAGTTGGGCATTTCGGGTTCCTCTGTTAGTGTTACTAATTTCGATCAGCTTTGAAACGAGGCACAGTAATTGTGGAAGAAGACCAGGTGTCAATAGAGAGCCACGTAGAGGAAATGGGAAGGTTTTGTCGCTATAAGTTATATACGTGTGAGTCGCAGTAACAACAGTGACCGTTGTTTGAAAAGGTGCTCATTATGTAAGCGTTGGATAACATAACGTTTATACAGTGACACTGCTGAAACCGTTGAACTAGGGTTAAAATGACATGCTGGTTCTTCTGCCAGATTGAGACCAATTTAAATGGATATAAGTAAATCAATCAGATTATTTTGATAAAGATGTAAACTGCTACAGTATTGTCATAGCCCAGCGACTCTCCCTCTGTCTCCCCCATACATAATAACTGTGTATGTGTGTGTGTGTGACCTTTACCCAGACCTGATACAGTATTGCTAAATCCATCCACACTATTCTGCAGTAAAGGTTAAGTGTTTGTTCGTCTGTCCCCCACTGGGGTGTGATATTGGGAGTAACTGATAATAGCCTGTTTGTGTGTTTGTGCGTGTGTGTGTGTTTGTGCGTGTGTGTGTGTGTGTTTGTGCGTGTGTGTGTGTTTGTGTGAGTGTGTGTGTGTGTGTGAGTGTGTGTGTGTGTGTGAGTGTGTGTGTGTGTGTGTGATTGTGTGAGTGTGTGTGTGTGTGTGTGTGTGAGTGTGTGTGTGTGTGTGAGTGTGTGTGTGCACCGTAGAAATTCACTTCATTTGCACAGCGGGAGAGTACTCTGCCCTCTCGTCCTCCTGCACTTCTCCTCTCTCCTCCCCTCACCCCTCTTCTCCTCCCCTCACCCTCTCGCCCCTTACCTCACAAGACACCTGTCCTCCCCTCACCCTCCCTGACCCCTCTCTCCCCTCACCTCTCCTGACCCCTCTCCCCCTCACCTCTCCTCCCCTCACCACTCTTCACCCTCTCTCTCCTCACCCCTCTTTGCCCCTCAACTCTACTCACCCCTCTCTCCCCTCACCCCTCCTGACCATTCTCTCCCCTCTCCCCTCTCCCCTCCTGACCCCTCTCACCCCTCACACCTCCTGACCCCTCTCTCCCCTTACACCTCCTGACCCCTCTCTCCGCCTCATTCCTGACCCCTCTCTCCCCTCACCCCTCCTGACCCCTCTAACCCCTCCTGACCCCTCTTCTCCCCTCACTCCTCCTGACCCCTCTCACCCCTCCTGACCCCACTCTTCCCCTCACACCTCCTGACCCCTCTCTCCCTCTCATTCCTCCTGACCCCGTTCCTCCCCTCACCCCTCCTGACCCCTCTCACCCCTCCTGACCCCTCTCCTCCCCTCACACCTCCTGACCCCTCTCTCCCCATCATTCCTCCTGACCCCGTTCCTCCCCTCACCCCTCCTGACCCCTCTCACCCCTCCTGACACCTCTCTCCCCTCACCCCTCCTGACCCCTCTACTCCCCTCCTGACATCACCTCTAGTCATCCCTCTCTCCCCTCACCCCTCCTGACCCCTCTACTCCCCCCCTGACATCACCTCTAGTCATCCCTCTCTCCCCTCACCCCTCCTGACCCCTCTACTCCCCTCCTGAAATCACCTCTACTCATCCCTCTCTCCCCTCACCCCTCCTGACCCCTCTCACCCCTTCTGACACCTCTCTCCCCTCACCCCTCCTGACCCCTCTACTCCCCTCCTGACATCACCTCTACTCATCCCTCTCCTCACCCCTCTCCCCCCTCTCCATCCTCTCCTCACCCCTCTCTCCCCCTCTCCATCCTCTCCTCACCCCTCTCTCCCCCTCTCCATCCTCTCCTCACCCCCCCTCTCCATCCTCTTCATCCTCTCCTCACCCCTCTCTCCCCCTCTCCATCCTCTCCTCACCCCTCTCTCCCCCTCTCCATCCTCTCCTCACCCCCTCTCCATCCTCTCCTCACCCCTCTCTCCTCCTCTCCTGATCATATTATATCTGTGATTTATGACTCTCATCTCAACTCGATCTCTGTCCTCTCTCTTTCTGTCTCTCATTCTTTTTCATTCTCTGGCGGCTCTATTCACACGGAGAAGAATTAAACATGGGCAATTTTATTTTGCCAAACTACACACACACACACACACACACACACACACACACAACACACAACACACAACACACACAACACACACACACACACACACACGCGCACACACACACAGCGAGACAGAGAGAGATGTTACAGGAAATTCAGGGAATGTTGACGTGTTACTTAGCGCTCCTCATCGCGTCCTACACACTCCTGTTCCTGATTGGACGGCAGCAGTGTTCCAACATTCCGCTTCCGGAAATAGCAATGAAAAGCGTCAAGTTCTGCTGAGGACCTAGACTCTTTTTACCTAAAACATGCACACAAATGCATGCACACACAAACACACACACACACACACACACACACACACACACACACACACACCACACACACACACACACACACACACACACACACACACATACACACATGCATACATGCATGCATGCATACATACATACATACACAGAATATGAGAGAAAATAGTTATTAATTTAGCTGTTTCAATCAGTCAGTCAACCAATCAAGTAATTCCACCACATTACTGTTTGTAAATGGAACCAGTTCAATTCATCCTGTTTTCCCAGCATGCTCTTCTTCTCTGTTTTACACATGGGGGCTATTGCAACGGAGATTAGCCACTAGAATATCGCCAGCTGATCTCTTTTTAAACCATCAATAGGTGCTACATTTACCTGCCCAGCTGATCTCTTTTTAAACCATCTATAGGTGCTACATTTACCTGCCCAGCTGATCTCCGATGCAGCCAGCATTGGCCACCGATGTACAGCTCCCTAACACGGTTGTCTGGGTTTATCTTCTATTCCTCATTGTAACCAACATTTTTCAAGAAAAGTTGGCCATCTGGTTATTATTATCATCGGAATAATTTGATCCAGCATTTATTTCCGGACTAAGGGTGAGGTAGTAATTATTCAACAATGTAGAAATATTTTGTAAAAATGTACAAAATAGAAAATATAAAGAAATACCCTTGAATGAGTAGGTGTGTCTAAACTGTTGGCGGGTTCTGTACATGTAAATAAATACATATTCATACGTACAGTACCAGCCAACAGTATAGACACACCTACTGTCAATCAGGCCTTCATGGTCAAATTCCTGCAAAGAAACCACTACTTTTTTACCTTTATTTAACTAGGCAAGTCAGTTAAGAACAAATTCTTATTTTCAATGACGGCCTAGGAACAGTGGGGGCAGAACGACAGATTTGTACCTTGTCAGCTCAGGGGTTTGCAACCTTCCGGTTACTAGTCCAACGCTCTAACCACTAGGCCACCCCGGCAGTCAGTTAAGGACACAAATAAGTTAAAAAAAACTTGCTTGGGCCAAGAAACATTGGACATTAGACAGGTGGAAATCTGTCCTTTGGTCTGATGAGTCCAAAATGTGATTTTTGGTTCAAAACTCCGTATATTTGTTAGACGCCAAGTAGGTGAACGGATGATCTCCACATGTTTGGTTCCCACCGTGAAGCATGGAGGAGGAAGTGTGATGGTGTGGGGTTGCTTTGCTGCTGACACTGTCTGTGATTTATTTAGAATTCAAGGCACACTTAACCAGCATGGCTACCACAGCATTCTGCAGAGATACACTATCACATCTGGTTTCTGCTTAGTGGGAATATCATTTGTTTTTACATAGGAAAATGACCCACAACACACCTCCAGGCTATGTAAGGGTTATTTGACCAAGAAAGAGAGTGATGTAGTGCTTGACCTGGTAGTGCTTGACCTGGCCTCCACAATCACCTGATTGTGTCACTTGAAGCTGTCATCAAGGCAAAGGGTGGCAACTTTGAAGAATCTAAAATCTAAAATATATTTTGTTTTGTTTAACACTTTTTTGGGTCGTACATGATTCCGTATGTGTTATTTCATTTAATGTCTTTATTCTACAAACGTTTGACTAGTACTGTAAATGTACACTACTGTTCCAAAGTTTCTGGGGAACTTAGAAATGTCCCTGTTTTTGAAAGAAAAGCTAATCATTTTTCCATTAAATTAACATCAAATTGATCAGAAATACAGTGTAGACATTGTTAATATTGTAAATAACTATTGTAGCTGGAAACGGCTGATTTTTAATGGAATATCTACATAGGCGTACAGAGGCCCATTATCAGCAATCATCACTCCTTTGTTCCAATGGCACGATGTGTTAGCTAATCCAAGTTTATCACTTTAAAAGGTCAATTGAGAAAACCCTTTTGCAATTATGTTAGCACAGCTGAAAACTGTTGTTCTGATTAAAGAAGCAATACAACTGGCCTTCTTTTGACTAGTTGAGTATCTCAAAATGGCCAGAAACAAGTAACTTTCTTCTGAAACTCATTTCTATTCTTGTTCTGAGAAATTAAGGCTATTCCATGCGAGAAATTGCCAAAAAACTGAAGATCTCGTATAACGCTATGTACAACTCCCTTCGCAGAACAGCGCAAACTGGCTCTAACCAGAATAGAAAGAGGAGGACAAGTACATTAGAATGTCTAGTTTGAGAAACAGACTCCTCACAAGAGTTCAACTGGCAGCTTTATTAAATAGTACCCTCAAAACAGCAGTCTCAACTTCAACAGTGAAGAGGCGACTCCGGGACGCTGACCTTCTAGGCAGAGTTCCTCTGTCCAGTGTCTGTGTTATTTTTCCCATCTTAGTCTTTTCTTTAAATGTAAAACATTTGCAGCCATCCACTTCCTTATGTCTGAAGCAAAGGCTTCCAGGGAGGGCAAATTTGGGGCTTCACCATGTTTCATCGAAATGTACAGCTGTGTATCGTCCGCATAGTGGTGAAAGTTAACATTATGTTTCTGAATGACATCACCAAGAGGTAAAATATAAGGGGAAAACAATAGAGGTCCTAAAACAGAACCTTGAGGAACACCGAAATGTACATTTGATTTGTCAGAGGACAAACCATCCATAGAGACAAACTGATATCTGTCCAACAGATAAGATCTGAACCAGGCCAGAACTTGTCTGTGTAGACCAATTTGGGTTTCCAATGTCTCCAAAAGAATGCGGTGATCGATGGTATCAAAAGCGGCACCAAAGTCTAGGAGCTTGAGGACAGAAGCAGAGACTTGGTCTGACGCCAATAAAAGGTATATTACCATCTTCACGAGTGCAGTCTCAGTGCTATGATGAAATCTAAAACCAGACTGAAGCGTTTCATTATCCATTGTTAGTCTTCAGGAAGGCAGTGAGTTGCTGTGCAACAGCTTTTCAAAAGCTTTTGAGAGGAATGGGAGATTTTATATAGGACAATAGATTGTTCTATTTTCTGGGTCAAGGTTTGGCTTTTTCAAAAGAGGCTTTATTACTGCCACTTTTAGTGAGTTTGGTACACATCCAGTGTATAGGGAGCGGTGTATTATGCTCAACATAGGAGCACAGCAAGCAGCTTTTTCAGTAGTTTAGTTGGAATAGGGTCCAGTATGCAGCTTGAAGGTTTAGAGGCCATGACTATTTTCATCAATGTATCAAGAGATATAGTATTAAACAACATGAGTTTCTGCCTTGATCTTAGGTCCTGGCAGTGTTGTGCAGACTCAGGACAACTGAGCTTTGGAGAAATACGTAGATTTAAAGAGGAATCCGTAATTTGCTTTCTAATTATCATGATCTTTTCGTGAAATGAGTTCATTAATTTATCACTGCTGAAGTGAAAGCCATCCTCTCTTGGGGAATGCTGCTAGAATGCTGCTATTTAGTTAGCTTTGCTACACTATCAAAAATAACAAAAGTTTGCTTTTATTCTCCCTAATTAAGTTAGAAAAATAGGATTATGGTGCATCAATGAGGGTTCTTCGATACTGCACGGTACTGTCTTTCCCAGCTAATCGGAAGATTTCCCAGTTTGGTGTAACGCTATTTCAGTTCCAATTTTCTGGAATCTTGCTTCAGGGCTCTGGTATTTTCTGTATACCAGGGAGCTAGTTTGTTATGACAAAAGTTTTTTGTTTTTAAGAGGTGCGACTGCTTCTAGGGTATTACGCAAGGCTAAATTAAGTTCCTAAGTTAGGTGGTTAACCAATTGTTGTACTCTGATGTCCTTAGGTGGTAGGTGGAAGGAGTCTGGAAGGGCATCTAGGAATCTTTGGGTTGTCTAAGAATGTACAGCACGACTTTTAATGACCCTTGGTTGGGATCTGAGCAGATTATTTGTTGCGATTGAAAACATAATAAAATGGTGGTCCGATAGTCCAGGAATATGAGGAAAAACATTAAAATCCACAATATTTATTCCACGGGACAAAACTACAGTGCCTTGCAAAAGTTTTCACCCCCCTTGGCGTTTTTCCTATTTTGCTGCATTGTAACGGCCGTTGTTGGTGGAAGAAGGTGAGGAGGTGCAGCGTGGCATGTGTCCATATTTATTAGAATGAACACGGAAATGACCAAAATAACAAAGAGAAAACGACCGAAAACCGTTCTGGCTGGTGCAGACACACAACAGACAACAGAAAATAATCACCCATGAAACACAATAGAAAACAGGCTACCTAAATATGGTTCTCAATCAAGGACAACGATTGACAGCTGCCTCTGATTGAGAACCATACCAGGCCAAACACAGAAATAGCAAATCATAGAAAAACTAACATAGACAACCCACCCAACTCACACCCTGACCATACTAAAACAAAGACATAATAAAACAACTAAGGTCAGAACATGACAGCAACCTGTAATTTAAACATACTTTTATTTGAATTGCGTTTAATGTCCAAATTGATGAAGTGAAATTTAAAAAATAACTTGTTTTAAAAAATTCAAAAAAATTAAAAACAGATAAGTGGTGCGTGCATATGTATTCACCTGCTTTGCTTTGAAGTCCCTAAACAAGATCTGGTGCAAACCAATTACCTTCAGAAGTCACATAATTAGTTAAAAAAGTCCAACTGTGTGCAATCTAAGTGTCTCATGACTTGTCACATGATCTCAGTATAAATACACCTGTTCTGAAAGGCCCCAGAGTCTGCAACACCACTAAGCAAGGGTCACCACCATGCAATCGATACTATGAAGACCAAGGAGCTCTCCAAACAGGTCATGGACAAAGTTGTGGAGAAGCACAGATCAGGGTTGGGTTATAAAAAAACAAAATCAGAAACTTTTAACATCCCACGTTAAATCCATTATAAAAAATTGGAAAGAGTATGGCACCACAACAAACCTGCCAAGAGAGGGGGCCCACCAAAACTCACAGACCAGGCAAGGAGGGCATTAATCAAAGAGGCAACATGGAGACCAAAGATAACCCTGAAGGAGCTGCAAAGCTCCACAGCGGCGAGTGGAGTATCTGTCCATAGGACCACTTTAACTTTTTATGGCTGCAGGGGCAGTATTGAGTAGCTTGGATGAAAAGGTGCCCATTGTAAACGGCCAGCTCCTCAGTCTCAGTTGCTAATATATGCATATTATTATTAGTATTGGATAGAAAACACTCTAAAGTTTCCAAAACTGTCAAAATATTGTCTGTGAGTATAACAAAACTGATATTGCAGGCGAAACCCTGAGGAAAATCAAAACAGGAAGTGGCTTCTATTTTGAAACTCCATGTTCCATAGCCTCCCTTTGCTGGATTTAAAGGGATATGAACCAGATTCCTTTTCCTATCGCTTCCTCAAGGTGTCAACCATCTTCAGACATAGTTTCAGGCTTTTATTTTGCTCTTTTCCCTCTCCTACTGTGAAAGACATTTGCGGTTGATATATTATATATTTTCAAAACAACCTGAGGATTTGATTATAAAAAACGTTTGACATGTTTTTGTGGACCTTATGGAAACTATTTGGAATTTTCATCTGCGTTGTCGTGACCGCTCTTTCCTGTAGATTTCTGAACATAAAGCGACAAACAAACAAAGGTATTTTGGATATAAAAATAACCTTTATGGAACAAATAGAACATTTGTTGTTTAATTAACTGGGAGTCTCGTGAGTGAAAACATCCGAAGATCATCAAAGGTAAATGTTTAATTTGATTGCTTTTCTGATTTTCGTGACCAAGCTTCCTGATGCTAAGTGTACTTAATGTTTTTTAGTGCGAAAAATACATTTACACAAACGCTTGGATTGCTTTCGCCGTAAAGCATAGTGTCACGCCCTGGTCAAAGTATTTTGTGTTCATCTTCATTTATTTTGGTCAGGCCAGGGTGTGGCATGGGTTTTTGTATGTGGTGTGTTGGGATTGTAGCTTAGTGGGGTGTTCTAGTGAAGTCTATGGCTGTCTGAAGTGGTTCTCAATCAGAGGCAGGTGTTTATCGTTGTCTCTGATTGGGAACCATATTTAGGCAGCCATATTCTTTGGGTGTTTTGTGGGTGATTGTCCTTAGTGTCTTGATGTCCTTGTTCTGTGTGTTTGTGCACCAGTATTAGGCTGTTTCGGTTTTCGTTACGTTTATTGTTTTGTAGTGTTTGTATTTAGATTCGTGTTGCTTCAGTTTAAATAAACATGGATCGCAATCTACACGCCGCATTTTGGTCCGATCCTTGCTACACCTCCTCGTCCGAGGAGGAGATAGAAGAAAGCCGCTACACATAGTTTCAAAATCTGACAAGACAGGTGGCTAACAAAAGGCTAAGCTGTGTTTTAATATATTGCACGTGTGATTTCATGAATAGAAATATTTGTAGTAATATTTATTGAATGTAGCGCTATGCTATTCAGCGGTTGTTGATGACACTTATCCCGATAGGGGGATTGCAGCCATAACAAGTTAAGCTGTACACTCCACAGAGCAGGGCTTTACGGAAGAGTGGCCAGAAAAAAATAAGCAAACATGTTTGGTGCTCACCAAAATGCTTGTGGGAGACTCCTCCAACATATGGAACAAGGTACTCTGGTCAGACGAGACTAAAATTGAGCTTTTTGGCCATCAAGGAAAATGCTATGTCTGGCGCAAACTCAACACCTCTCATCACCCCGAGAACACCATCCCCACAGTGAAGCATGGTGGTGGCAGCATCATGCTCTGGGGATGTATTTCATCAGCAGGGACTGGGAAACTGGTCAGAATTGAAGGAATGATGGATGACACTGTCATGAATCTGGCCTGGGGGTAGGTTTATGACAGTCATAAATACCTCTTCCCCCCCTTTTCCTCTCTCTACCCTACTGATGTTACATTTGCAAAACCCCTTTGGTTAACATAGAGATTCTGGGAACATCAGAAGGTGGGGGGAAATTAACTATATTCTGGTAATCCGACCAATTGAACATATGCGGTGGTACTTAATGAATATGATGTCAGTTCGGTTGTCATCTGAGACATTCTCATCAATGATAAGATGACATAAACTCTCAGTGGAAAGTTTACACATCAGAGTTATCGGATTCACATGGAATTGTTGTTCAATTTAAATGTTTGAATATGAAATTATTCGTGATGGGATGAAATGTGATTTTGGCTTCTAAAATGTGAGATTTGGGTTTTCATAAGGTGTTCAATCAGTGGCCCGCCCCTGTGAAGGGAAATGGGTTATTAAACTTTTCAAACACGCCCTCCTCTCCCTTCCTATATAAAGCCTTGACGACAATATAACCTCCTGTTCCGAGGATGTGAGGACAACGGTCCGAGGCAGAATGGTTCAGATAATAACTACAGAACGAAGCCAACATCAGCGTGAGCTTTGGTTGCGAATGGTATGAACTTTGAACTACAAGAGTAATACCTCCTAGCCGTTGAGTTAGCAACAGCAGCTGCAAACGCAAGTTAGGAAGAAACAGACAGAGTCTCCAATCTACCACACAACGACGTTACTACAACGTATCCAATTGACCACCAGAGACATTATTCAAAGGACAAAGGACTCAGTTTGGCAACACGGCCTTCCATCTACCACCAACCTACTGAAGCGCAGCTCAGAGTAAATATCTATTGCATTTTCCTTTTACAAATTGGCGGTAATTTAGAATGCATAAGATACTGTATTTACGATAGCACAGCATCACCCTGTGTTCCTCAGTCTTCCCGATCTTTCACTCAAACCCAGCCCCTGTTCTTATGTGTAACAAGCTGTCATAACTGTTCCGCCCACTAGGGAGGTTTCCTTTATGACGTAATTTGTAACCAAATTATGAATTTATTCATTTTTTATTTTACCTTTATTTAACCAGGCAAGTCAGTTAAGAACAAATTCTTATTTTCAATGACGGCCTGGGAACAGTGGGTTAACTGCCTGTTCAGGGGCAGAATGACAGATTTGTACCTAGTCAGCTCGGGGGTTTGAACTCACAACCTTCCGGTTACTAGTCCAACGCTCTAACCTCTAACCACCCTGCCGCCCCAGGGAATAATTATGTGAATGTGTAATTCTGTGTGATTAGTTAGGTATTTAGTAAATAAATAATTAAACCCAATTTTTCATTGCTGATTCAACTTGTTAGCCAGGGTTCATGCAGCTAATCAAGAATTTACAACTTTCAGATGAGACTGAATTAAGGTGACGATTAATATTGACTGCTATTGATGTAAAATATTACTAGGTCTTTAAGAGTTTATTTGGAAAATAACAGCTCCTTAAATATTATTTTGTGGTGCTCGACTCTCTAGTTAATTACATTTACATGATTAGCTCAATCAGGTAATATTAATTACGGAGAAATGAATTTATAGAATAGCATGTCATATCATTTAATCCGGCATAGCCAAAGACACGACAGCGCTAAATACAGAGAAATTCTTGAGGGAAATCTGTTTCAGTCTTCCAGAGATTTGAGACTGGGACGGAGGTTCACCTTCCAGCAGGACCATGACTCGAAGCGTACTGCTAAAGCAACACTCGAGTGGTTTAAGGGGAAACACGTAAATGTCTTGGAATGGCATAGTCAAAGCCCAGACCTCAGTTCAATTGTGAATCTGTGGTATGACTTAAAGATTGCTGTACACCCAGCGGAATCTATCCAACTTAATGGAGCTGAAGCAGTTTTGCCTTGAAGAATGAGCAAAAACCCCAGTGGCTGGATGTGCCAAGCTTATAGAGACATACCCCAAAGAACTTGAAGCTGTAATTGCTGCAAAAGGCAGCTCTACAAAGTATTGACTTTGGGGGGTGAATATTTATGCACGCTCAAGTTTTCAGTTGTTTGTCTTATTTGATGTTTGTTACACACTTCAAAGTGCATGTTGTGTAAATCAAATTATACAAACCCCCCAGAAATCTATTTTAATTCCAGGTTGTAAAGCAACAGATTAGTAAAAATGCCAAGGGGTGTGAATACTTTTGCAAGCCATTGTAGGTCCAGAGTATGACTGTGGCAGTGAGAAGGTCCAGAGACATGTTGGACAAAATACCCCTCAATGATGTCAATGATGGCTCTGAAAGCCTTTTGGAGTGTGTTTGTGGACATTTCCATGTGAATATTAAAGTCACCAAAAATGTGAATATTATCTGCCATGAATGACTAGGTCCGATAGGATTTCAGGGAACTCAGTGAGGAATTTGTATTTGGCCCAGCAGGCCTGTAAACAGTAGCTATAAAAGGTAATTTAGTAGGCTGCATAGATTTCATGACTAGAAGCTCAAAAAAATAAAAGACAGTCATTTTTTTGTAAATATAAATTTGGTTTAGTAAATCTTAGCAACACCTCATCCTTTGCGGGATGCGCGGGGGATATTGTCACTAGCTTAACCAGGAGGATAGGCCTCATTTAACACAGTACATTTGTCAGTGTCACGCCCTGACCTGAGTGTTTTTTGTTTCTTTATATATTTTGGTTGGGTCAGGGTGTGACATGTATGTGTTTTTGTACTGTCTAGGAGTTTTGTAGGTTTATGGGGTTGTGTTCCATCTAGGTGTTTATGTATGTCTATGGTTGCCTAGATTGGTTCTCAATTAGAGACAGCTGTTTTTCATTGTCTCTGATTGGGAACCATATTTAGGCAGCCATCTCTTTGGGTATTCCGTGGGTTATTGTCTATGTCTAGTTGCCTGTATCTGCACGTTTATAGTATCACTTCATCTTCTTTTTGTTGTTTTTGTAGTTTGGTTAGGGTCAGGGTCAGGGTTAGGGTCAGGGTCAGTGTTAGGGGTTAGGGTTAGGGGTTAGGGTTAGGGTCAGGGTTAGGGTTAGGGTTAGGGTTAGGGTTAGGGTTAGGGTTAGGGGTTAGGGGTTAGGGTTAGGGTTAGTGTTAGGGTTAGGGTTAGGGTCAGGGTTAGGGTTAGGGTCAGGGTTAGGGTTAGGGTCAGGGTTAGGGTCAGGGTTAGGGTTAGGGTTAGGGGTTAGGGTTAGGGTTAGGGTTAGGGGTTAGGGGTTAGGGTTAGGGTTAGTGTTAGGGTTAGGGTTAGGGTTAGGGGTTTAGGGTTAGGGTCAGGGTCAGTGTTAGGGTTAGGGTTAGTGTTAGGGTTAGGGTTAGGGGTTAGGGGTTAGGGTTAGGGTTAGGGTTAGTGTTAGGGTTAGGGTTAGGGTTAGGGTCTTCATTAAAATGTAACATGTATTCAATTCACGCTGCGCCTTGGTCTTCTCACTACGACGAACGTGACAGTCAGGCTTAAGCCATGTTTCAGTCAAGCCAATCACATCAAGATTATGATCAGTGATTAGGTCAGTGACTATAACTGCCTTGGAAGTGAGGGATCTACCATAAGTAGCCTTATTTTGAGATGTGAGATATCACAATCTCTTTCAATAATGACAGGAATGGAGGAGGTCTTTATTCCAGTGAGATTGCTAAAGCGAACACTGCCATGTTTTTCCCAACCTAGATCGAGGCACAGACACGGTCTCAATGGGGATAGCTGAGCTGACTACACTGACTCTGCTGGTGGCAGACCACTAATCTGGCAGGCTGGCTAACAGCCTGCTGCCTGGCATGCACCCTATCCCATTTTGAGCTAGAGGAGTTAGAGCCCTGTCTATGTTCATAGATAAGATGAGAGCACCCATCCAGCTAGGATGGAGTCCGTCACTCCTCAGCAGGCCAGGCTTGGTAATATTGGTCGGTGAGTCCCAGAAATAGGGCCAATTCTCCACCAATTTTGTATTTTGGGAAGGGCAGAAAACAGTTTTCAACCAGCGATTGAGTTGTGAGCTCATCACTCCCCTTAACTGGGAGGAGGCCAGAGACAATTACTCGATGCCGACACATCTTTCTCGCTGATTTACACGCTGAGGCTATGCTGCGCTTGGTGACCTCTGACTGTTTCATCCTAACATTGTTGGAGCCGACAGGGATAACAATATCCCTATACTCTCTACACTTGCCAGTGTTAGCCTTAGCCAGCACCATCTTTAGATTAGCCTTAACGTCGGTAGCCCTGCACCCGGGTAAACAGTGTATTATCGCTGGATGATTATTGTTAAGTCTAATACTGCGGGTAATGATGTCGCCAATGACAAGGGTGTTCAATTTGTCAGGGGTAATGGTGGGAGGCTTCCACATGTCAGTCCCCGTAATGATTACGATTCGTTGCTTAATGTGGAGAACCGGTGGAACGTTTCTGTCGGCTGAATGAGCAACACCGGTTGAGCATTCCTACAGCATTTCCTTCCAGAAGCCATGATAAAATTGACTGGCGAAAGCACACTTTGCGATCATGTTAGGTCAGCGCCTAGACACAGAAACTCATACAGTCATTTTCAAGGAGATTGTCACAAAAGTCAGAATTAGCATTAAAATGAATCACTTAACTTTGATGATCTAGATCTGGTGGCACTCCCAGGTCTCGATGTTAGACAAAAATTATTGTTTTGTTCGATAAAGTTCATCTTTATGTCCAAATACCTCAGTTTTGTTGGTGTGTTTAGTTCAGAAATCCAAAGGCACTATGCACACTCTCAACACCAAGACGGAAGTCAAAAAAGTACAATAAAAGATGGTAGAAACATGTCAAACGATGTTCAAAATCCATCCTCAGATTATTTTGTCATAAATAATCAATAATATTTTAACGACAAAAGCTTTGTCAATGGAAAAGGTAAACAAGAAATGCGAGCTCCCGATCACCAAAAGCGATGTATCTCCCTAATTTTTCTGAGTAAAAGCCTGAAACAATGCCTATTTTCAGACCAGAGCCAAATCCCCGCACTCACTTTAAGCAGTGTGTGACCTTCCAGGCACCATGTTATGAGGTGATACGCACTGTGTCTCCAAGGCGCATTCACAGCCGGTGCGCTCGGTGCAAGCTCCTCGCACTTACCGTGCGAAAGTGAGCATACAGCCAGGATGGGTTGTGCCGGCTCAGCGCTCCTGATCGCCAGTACGCCTCCTCGGTCCAGGATATCCTGCGCTGGCTCTACGCACTGTGTCGCCAGTGCGCCTTCACAGCCCAGTGCGTCCTGTGCCAGTGCCCCGCACTTGCTGGGCAGAAGGGAGCACCCAGCCAGGACGCGTTGTGCCAGCTCTACGCTCCAGACATCCAGTGTGCCTCCTCGGCCCAGTATATCCTGCGCCGGCCATACGTACTGTATTTCCAGTGAGCCTTCACTAAAGTGAGCATCCAGGCTGAACGGTTGTGCCCGCTCTACCTACCCGGCCTCCAGTGTGTGTCTCCAGCCTGGTACGTCCTGTGCCTGCTCCATGCACAAAGCCTCCAGTGGTGATCCATGGCCCAAAGCCTCGAGTGATGATCCATGGCACGAAGCCTGCAGTGATGATCCATGGCCCAAAGCCTACAGTGATGATCCATGTCCTGGAGCCTCCAGTGTTGATCCATGGCCCGAAGCATCCAGTGATGATCCATGGCCAGGAGCCTCTAGTGATCATCCACGGTCCGGTTCCCCGGAAGCGGTGCCCACCTGGACCCTCCCCTAGGTACAGTTCAGGGGTACTGTCACGCCCTGACCTTAGAGAGCCTTTTTATTTCTTTATTCGGTTAGGTTGGGGTATGATTTGGGTGGGCATTCTAGTTTTTCTATTGCTTTGTTGGCCGGGTATGGTTCCCAATCAGAGGCAGCTGTCTATCGTTGTCTCTGATTGGGGACCATACATAGGCAGCCTTTTTTCCCACCTTAGTTTGTGGGATCTTGTTTTTCTGTCGCTGCTTGCGAGCAGCCCAGAATGTCACGTTTCGTTTGTGCTTGTTTGTTTTTGTTTGAGTTTTGATTTATTAAAAATCCATGCATTTAGCTTCGGAAAGAGGAGATGGAGTGGACTGAAATAATATGACAAAAAATCTTCACATTCATGAAATCACAAGTGCAATATTGCAAAACACACCTTAGCCTTTTGTTAACCTGTTATGGTTCCCCTGAGGAAACTCCAACCCCCCCCCATTCAGCTGAAAAGGTGGCGCAGGGAATTCAAAAATATTATTTAGAAATATTTAACTTTCACACATTAACAAGTCCAATACCTCAAATGAAAGATAAACATCTTGTTCATCTACCCATCATGTCCGATTTTTAAAATGTTTTACAGCGAAAACACAACATATATTTATGTTAGACCACCACCAAATCAAAGGAAAAAAAGAAGCCATTTTTTCCAGCCAAAGATAGTCACAAAAACAGGATTAGAGATAAAATGAATCACTAACCTTTTGAAAATCTTCATCAGGTGACACTAATATGACATGTTACACAATACATTTATGTTTTGTTTGATAATATGCATATTTATATCCACAAATCTCGGTTTACATTGACGCCATGTTCAGAAATGCCTCCAAAATATATGGAGGAATTGTAGAAAGCTAGGCCAGATAACAGAAATACTCATTATAAACTTTGACTAAAGATACATGTTCTACATATAATTAAAGATACACTGGTTCTTAATGCAACTGCCTACCGCCTAATGCAAAAGCCTACCATGCAATAATCTGAGACAGCGCTC
Organism: Oncorhynchus mykiss; assembly: GCF_013265735.2. NCBI lineage: Eukaryota > Metazoa > Chordata > Actinopteri > Salmoniformes > Salmonidae > Oncorhynchus > Oncorhynchus mykiss. The sequence goes on from NC_048588.1 coordinate 40,658,486, forward strand.
AGACGTAAAAGTATTTCTCCGCCATGTTGGAATCAATAGAAATACGAAATTACATCATAAATATTCCCTTACCTTTGATGATCTTTCATCAGAATGTAGTGCAAGGAGTCCTAGTTCCACAATAAATTGTTGTTTTGTTCCATAATGTCCAATACTAGTGTCCAAGTAGCTGCATTTGCTATCACTTTCAGCTCACGTGCCCAAAAACTGACTGCTGGTCCAGGATAACTCGCACGAAAACTTCCCAAAGATATGTTCCAGGTCGAATAAACTGGTGAAACTAAGTAGAGAATCAATCTTCAGGATGTTATTATCATATATATCCAATAACGTTCAAACCAGATCATACGTTTTCAGCTGGAGCCAAATGGAACGGCGGTGGCACCCACAGAGAAATGTGCCACAGGAAAATGGCATTCGGTCGGGACACTGACTATTTCCCCTCCCATTCGGTCAAAGTTTACAGCAAATGCTCCATTCCACTTTCTACTGAATGAGGACATCTAGTGGAAGGCGATGGAAGTGCTACCAGATTCATATCTTGTTGGTAAAGGAGGGGTCGATGACATCAAAGTTGCCCCACATTCAGAATTTAACTTCTTGTTTGGAAGATTGCCTGCCCTATGAGTTCTGTTATACTCACAGACATAATTCAAACAGTTTCAGAAATCTCAGAGTGTTTTCTATCCAATAGCAATAATAATATGCATATATTAGCAATCTAGGACAGAGTAGGATGCAGTTCACTATGGGCACGCAATTCATCCAAAGTGAAAATACTGCCCCCTATCCTCAACAAGTTTTAATCCACCTGTCGTCTCAGATTTTGAAATGATGCTTTACAGCGAAAGCAATCCAAGCGTTTGTGTAAGTTTATTGATCGCATGACAAAACATTAAGGACACTTAGTATCAGAAAAGCAATCAAATGAATTGTTTACCTGATGATCTTCGGGTGTTTTCACTCACGAGACTCCCAGTTACACAACAAATGTTCCTTTCGTTCCGTAAAGATTATTTTACATCCAAAATACCTCTGTTTGTTTGTCGCGTTATGTTCAGAAATCCACAGGAAAGAGCGGTCACGACAACGCAGACGAAAATTCAAAATAATATCCATAATGTCCACAGAAACATGTCAAACGTTTTTTATAATCAAATCCTCAGGTTGTTTTTAAAATACAGATTTGATAATATATCAACCGGGAGTGTAAGTATTTCAATAGGACAGGGAGAAACAATGGCCGCTTTACTCTGTTGCGCAAAACTCACTCAGAGAGCCCCCACCTATCCACTTACGCAATGTGATTTTTCTCGCTAATTTTTCAAAATAAAAGCCTGGAACTATGTCTAAAAACTGTTGACACTTTAGGGAAGCCATAGAAAAAGGAATCTGGTTGATATCCCTTTAAATGGAGGATAGGCATGCATAGGAACAGAGAGGTTTCAAAATAAGAGGCACTTCCTGATTGGATTTTTCTCAGGTTTTCGCCTGCAATATCAGTTCTGTTATACTCACAGACAATATTTTGACTGTTTGGAAACTTTAGAGTGTTTTCTATCCTAATCTGACAATTAAATGCATATTCTAGTTTCTGGGGCTGAGAAATATGCAGTTTCACATGGGGCGGCCCCCTACACGCAAAAGTTTAGTACTTTGCTTCCTCTTTCAAAATATAATTTGGTAAATCATGGGTGAGTCTATCATTTGTAACATGTTTCAGTAAATTATTTTTGGTATCATTTCTTTGTTGAAAATGAAAAGATAATTTGGTGCATCTTTCCCAAAACTCTATCCAGTTTGCTTTATTTTTTATATATATTACACTGGATCTTTCTAGAATAAGTTCCTCCATTTCTTTTTGTTTTTCTGATTCTGAGCCTCTATAGTACAGTTTTTATTGCTGTCTACCTGTACTGTTAGACCTTCTATTTCCTTTGTTAGTATGGACTCTTTTGACCTACACTTCTTTCATTCTTTCAGTACCGACTTGCATGGCCTCTAAAGGCACATTTAAAGTATACCATGCAATAACAGGATTTGATGTACCTACAGTTGAAGTCGGAAGTTTACATACACTTAGTTTGGAGTCATTCAAACTTGTTTTTCAACCATTCCACGCATTTTTTGTTAACAAACTATAGTAGTGGCAAGTCGATTAGGACATCTACTTCCTGCATGACATAAGTAATTTTCCAACAATTGTTAATTAACAGACAGATTATTTCACTTATAATTCACTGTATCACAATTCCAGTGAGTAAGAAGTGTACATACACTAAGTTGACTGTGCCTTTAAACAGCTTGAAAAATTCAACAAAATGATGTCATGGCTTTAGAAGCTTCTGATAGGCTAGTTGACATAATTTGAGTCAATTGGAGGTATACCTGTGGATGTATTTCAAGGCTTACCTTCAATGGACCTTGTGAAGAAACTGGAGGAAACAGATACAAACATATCTATATCCACAGTAAAACAAGTTCTATGTCGACAAAACCTGAAAGGCCACTCAGCAAGGAAGAAGCCACTGCTCCATAGCCGCCATAAAAAAAGCCAGACTACGGTTTGCAACTGCACATGGGGACAAAGATCGTACATTTTGGAGAAATGTCCTCTCGTCTGATGAAACAAAAATAAAACTGTTTGGCCATAATGACCTTCGTTATGTTTGGACAAAAAAGGGGGAGGCTTGTAAGCCAAAGAACTCCATCTCAATTGTGAAGCACGGGGGTTGAAGCCTCATGTGGTGGGGTTGCTTTGCTGCAGGAGGGACTAGAGCATTTCACAAAATAGATGGCATCATGAGGACGGAAAATTATTTGGATATATTGAAGCAACTTCTCATGACATCAGTCAGGAAGTTAAAGATTGGTCGCAAATGTGTCTTCCAAATGGACAATTACCCCAAGCATACTTCCAAAGTTGTGGCAAAATGGCTTAAGGACAACAAAGTCAAGGTATTGAAGTGGCCAACACAAAGCCCTGACCTCAATCCTATAGACAATTTGTGGGCAAAACTGAAAAAGTGTGTGCGAGCAAGGAGGCCTAAAAACCTGACTCAGTTACACCAGCTCTGTCAGGAGGAATGGGCCAAAATTCACCCAACTTATTGTGGGAAGCTTGTGGAAGGCTTCCCGAAGCATTTGCGAAGCATTTGACCCAAGTTAACAATTTAAAGGCAATGCTACCAAATACTAATTGAGTGTATGTAAACTTCTGACCCACTGGGAATGTGATGAAAGACATAATAGCTGAAATAAATCATTATCTCTATTGTTATTCTGACATTTCACATTCTTAAAATAGAGTTGTGATACTAACTGACCTAAGACAGGGAATTTTCACTTGTATTTAATGTCAGGAATTGTTAAAAGCTGAGTTTAAATGTAAGGTGTATGTACATTTTCGACTACAACTGTATGCTATGTCTGAAATATTCCATTATAAATTCCTCTGTCCTTAAAAAGAAGTTATCATCCAATAGGCTTTGATTAAATTTCCAATATCTTCGGCCATGTGGAAATTCATTAAGATTAATGTATCTGCCAATTATCTGATGGTCTGACCACATCCTATCCACTATCAACCACTTTTTAAAAACTTTTGATGCCAACGAGATCGACATACTGTAAGAAGTAGTCAAGACGACTCATGTAGCTTGATTGAGCCTCCGCAATTGTACATCTCACTATGTCAGGATTTCTAAGCCTCCATATATCCACTAGTTCCAAAATATCCATGACATTCATGATTTCTTTAATAGCATTATGGTGATAGTTTGTAATGTGATTTCCTTCACAGTCCATTAAGGTTTTTAAAACAGTATTATTATCTTCCACCATAAAAATAGTGCTGTATTGCTTGCAGGGTTGGTAAATTTATTATAAAAATGTTCAAAGAAGCGTGGATCATCATTATTTGGTCCGTAAAGGTTAATGATCCACATTTATGGGCTAATAACATATTTAAAATCATCCATCTACCTTGCTGATCTGTTTGGACAATTTGCACATTCAGATCAAAATGACTTTTAATTGATATTATCACCCCTTTTGAGTTTCTTTGCCCATGTGAGAAGTATATTTCACCCCCCCCCCCCCCCGCCCCCCCAGTCCATTTGACACACAACTTCATCTAAAATTGTTGAATGAGTTAAACAATAGACAACAGATATTATATTCCTTCTCTTACAGGTAAATCTGTTTCTTCTTTTCTTATTATCTGCTGAGCCATTTCGATAATAACTGGCTATACTTATTTCACCAACCACAATGATAATCAAGTTTCAAATCTATTGATCATAATATATGTTTGTAAATTTAACATTAAAAATGAACCATGATGATTGAGTGTCTATAAATCTGTACCGTGATATTTGCATTGCTACTAAGTAAACCTCCAATTGTTTTCCACTATTCCACCCTCTAATGCCAGTAACTCTAAAGCCAGTAACCCGGCAGACCACCCCAGTCCCCCTGGATCCCTAGGCCCCCCATGAGGCCAGGATCCATCCTTTGAAAAGAGCACACAATGCCACCCACTGAAGCGAGGCAGATCAACCGCTAAAAGTATATCCAATGCTCTCACCTCAATTTACTTTATATAAAGCTATTCAATATATATATATATTCAAAAATCTTTTGTATCTTAATTTCCATCATTAACAATTTATATGCATAATTTTGCCGGCAGTTCATGCAGAGGATTGTTACCTACTGTATAACCAGAATTGCCATTGTATTACATTACATTTTTGTCAAGCAATTATTATTTTAGCAAACAATTATTGTGATTCATCCTATATTGGCCCTAACATCATTACCTCCTTGCAACAGATGTGGGATATATATATATACACACACACACACACACACACACACACACACACACACACACACACACACACACACACACATACTCTTACACACTCAACACCTTCCCCCACAATCAACCATAAGCTCAGATGCTCAATGGTTGTTACATTTTTTTTTATCTTGATTTAAATGTATAAATTTGAACCTTGGTTGTTACATCCCAGAGCCCAACTCAAGAAAGGACCTGATTTACAAATGCATATACAGTTACAGCTGTTTTAGAAAACATGCAGAAATTGGCCAAAAATATAGATTTGTTAAGTCCTCGTTGATGGAGATCAGATCCACCCCCTTTTGTATTTTATTGGTTAGGGAGCTAGCGGTTATTGAAGCAAGTAAGACTAACTTAGGGGTTTTTCTTTACCATGTGTTTAACAAATAAACCACAAGTGTTTGACGGTAGATTTAGGTTGTCTGTTGTTATTAGTTCTCACTGTTCCTTTTCGCTATTATGATTTGAATGAGATATGTTACGGGTCTCATTTCCACCCCCCCTAGACTGCAGGGCCAAAGGGGTTCGTAACACAGACCTGATTATTTTGTGTCACCAGGGCCACAATAATTTGCCCCCTCTCTGATTGTCAGTGTTACCCCCTCCCCATGGGTTACTGCAGCTAGTGTTGCCAGCACTGCCACCGTAGGTAATACAGAGGTCCTCTGTCTTTGTTGAAATTCCGCCATGATTGTTAATCCTCTAGTTTTAGTTTAGTTGCTTTAATACACTTTACTGATCCGACACTTAAAAGAAAACAATCAACCATTGAAACCTACCAATCTAGTCACTTGGTTACTTTTTAAATTGTTTCAATTGGGTTGAGATCTGGTGACTGAGCCTGCCATGGCTTTCATGTTTTTCATCCTCATCAAACCATTCAGTGACCACTTATGCACTGTGGATGGGGGCCTTGTTGTCCTATGGGTGAATACCCTAAGCATGATGGGATGTTAATTGCTTAATTATCTCAGGAACCACAACTGTGTGGAAGCACCTGCTTCAATATACTTTGTATCCCTCTTTTTCTCAAGTGTTTCCATTATTTTGGCGGTTACCTGTATTTTTGCCTGCTGGCAAGTTTGGTGGACTTTAGAAAAAGTAAGAAATAGGAGTGAATAATTACAATATAGAAGATTAAAACTGGAGTGATAAATGATCAGATGAACGTGTGCAGGTAGAGATACTGGTGTGCAAAAGAGCAGAAAAGTAAATAAAATAAAAACAGTATGGGGATGAGGTAGGTAAATTGGGTGGGCTATATACCGATGGACTATGTACAGCTGCAGCGATCGGTTAGCTGCTCAGATAGCAGATGTTTAAAGTTGGTGAGGGAGATAAAAGTCTCCAACTTCAGAGATTTTTGCATTTCGTTTCAGTCGCAGGCAGCAGAGAACTGGAAAGAAAGGCGGCCAAACGAGGTTTTTGCTTTAGGGATGATCAGTGAGATACATCTGCTGGAGCGCGTGCTACGGGTGGGTGTTGCCATTGTGACCAGTGAACTGAGATAAGGCGGAGCTTTACCTAGCATAGACTTGTAGATGACCTGGAGCCAGACAGCAAAATGCAAAGTTCTCCAATTTGTGGACGGGGGGACCAGCCCTCCTCTGCACCGTCCCCCTGCCACCCTAACATACTTTGTGCCCCCTCAGATTTTTTGGGGTGCATGACACTCTTGAATCACATCAAGAATTATCTGAGAGCCAGAGGGGGGAAAGAGAGGAATACAGTATAAAATTCCTGTTTCGTTTAATTGACGAGCAGCATTTTCCCTTTCATCAAGTATTATCAAATCTGCTGGTGTAATTCAATTTCTGTTGTAAGGAAATATGAGCTAGCACAAAGAGAGAACTACCCCAGGAACTGCTGCTGTACTCTGCAGTAGTGCACTTTAGCTCCACCGAAACTCCCTCCCTCTACACACACACACACACACACACACACACACACACACACACACACACACGAAAATACTATAAAACACACTGAATTCTCAAAACCAAACAGCAATACTCATATACTGTAGTAACAGCAGATTCATTATAGCCTTGCTTCTAAATTAGTGAAATGCTTTTTATTATTCGTCTATTCAGACAGTAAGCGGGTGCAAAACTATGCGATCCTGCTCTGGCTCCCATATAAATGTGAGTTAAATTGGCCATAGAATAGAAACAGATCATTATACTAATCATTTGTAGCTATGGGGTTATGGTAGTACAAGAGATCATTATAATAATAATTTGTGGTTGTGTAGTTCTGGTAGTACAAGAAAATAATGCAAAAAAATTGGTTGTGGCTAATTCCTAAGCAGAGAGTTCATACGTTTACACACACACACACACACACACACACACACACACACACACACACACACACACACACACACACACACACACACACACACACACACAGCTTGCTCATCAGTTCAGAATAAGCAGGGGAACATGAAACAAGGCTACCAATTAGGCTATATCTCTGTATTGTAAGATATGTGAATGAAAGTATTGCCTGCAATTACTAATACCACTACTGCTACTACTACTACTGCTGCTATTACTACTACTACTACTACTACTACTACTACTACTACTACTACTACTACTACTACTACCGCTACTACTACTACTGCTACTACTAGTACTATTACTACTACTACTACTACTACTACTGCTACTACTACTAAAACTACTACTGCTACTACTAGTACTATTATTACTACTACCGCTGCTAATTCTACTACAACTACTGCTATTGTTATTATTATTATTATTTTTAGTAGTAGTACTACTCCACTATTACTTCTGCTACTACTGCTACTACTATTATTACTACTACTACAGCTGTTATTACTACTTACATTATTATTGCAACCAGTACTGCTATTACTACTACTACTACTACTACTACTTGTAATACTACTTCTACTGCTGTGATAGGTATTTTTAATATTATTACTACTCCAATACTATTGCTACTACTACTACTACTATTAGTAGTACTATTAAAACTACTACTATTGCTACTATTTGTACTACCATTACTACTAGGATGAATATTATTGTTATTATTACTACTGCTACTATTATTAACATTACTACTACCTCTACTATGTTCTATTATTACTTCCCTATTACTACTACTGCTACTACTGCTACTACTACTGCAACTACTACTACTATTACTACTACTGCTATTACTACTACAACTACTACTACTAATGTTATTATTACTTCTACTACCAATAGTTCTACTACTACTACTACTACTACTACTACTGCTACTACTACTACTACTACTACTACTTCCACTACTCATATTACTACTCCTACTAATATGTTTATTACTACTACAGCTACTACTACTACTACCACAGCTACTACTACTACTACTACTACTAATATTATTATTACTACTACAGCTACTACTACTGCTACTACTTCTATTACTACTACCACTACTACTACTGCCACTACTACTACTACTTCTACTACTAATATTACTATTACTACCAATATCAGTATTACTACTACAACTACTACTACTAATATTACTATTACTACTAATATTATTATTACTACTACAGCTACTACTACTGCTACTACTTCTATTACTACTACCACTACTCCTACTGCTACTACTACTACTACTAGCACTAACATTACTATTACTACTAATATTACTATTACTACTAATATTATTAATACTACTACTACTACCACTACTACTACTAACACTACTACTACTACTACTACTAATATTACTATTACTACTACTATTATTATTACTACTACAGCTACTACTTCTACTACTACTAGTATTATTACTAATACCACTGCTACTACTTCTACTATTACTACTTCTACTATTAATGTTACTATTACTACTAATATTATTATTACTACAACTACTACTACTAGTATTATTATTTTTTTATTTCACCTTTATTTAACCAGGTAGGCTAGTTGAGAACACCTTTATTTAACCAGGTAGGCTAGTTGAGAACACCTTTATTTAACCAGGTAGGCTAGTTGAGAACACCTTTATTTAACCAGGTAGGCTAGTTGAGAACACCTTTATTTAACCAGGTAGGCTAGTTGAGAACAAGTTCTCATTTACAACTGCGACCTGGCCAAGATAAAGCATAGCAGTGTGAACAGACAACGCAGAGTTACACATGGAGTAAACAATAAACAAGTCAATAAACAATAAACAAGTCAATAACATAGTAGAAAAAAAAAGAATAAAAAAGGAGTCTATATACATTGTGTGCAAAAGGCTAGTAGTATTATTAGTAATAGTAATACTACTTCTACTACTACTACAACTGCTACTATGTTCAACATTATTATGCATTTTTTGTGGGCTACATAGGGACAGAAATCAATGTAATATCAACATACATTTTTGACAGAAAATGTTTGTAGTTGACAAAATGGAGTGGTTTTCCTGTCTATCTATCTATCTATCTATCTATCTATCTGTCTGTCTGTCTGTCTGTCTGTCTGTCTGTCTGTCTGTCTGTCTGTCTGTCTGTCTGTCTGTCTGTCTGTCTGTCTGTCTGTCTGTCTGTCTGTCTGTCTGTCTGTCTGTCTGTCTGTCTGTCTCGATACATCTAATTTCTTTCCATGGATTTTGACAGCCATTTTGATGAGCAGCGTTTCTCATTCACTCTTTTTGATCTCTCCATCACAGGGTCTTACTGGAGATCAACGTGGATATCAGGTCATCTCTATATTATGACTGTCCCTGTACCACCCACCTTCTCCTCCTCCTTCTCCTGCTATTCTATATTATGACTGTCCCTGTACCACCCCCCCTCCTCCTGCTATTCTATATTATGACTGTCCCTGTACCACCCCCCCTCCTCCTGCTATTCTATATTATGATTGTCACTGTACCACCCACCTTCTCCTCCTCTTGCTATTCTACATTGTGACTGTCACTATAACACACCCCTTCTCCTCCTCCTGCAATTCTATATTATGACTGTCAATGTACCACCCTCCCTCCTCCTGCTATTCAATATTATGACTGTCACTGTACCACCCCACTCCTCCTGATATTCTATATTATGACTGTCACTGTACCACCCCACTCCTCCTGCTATTCTATATTATGTGTCACTATAACACCCTCCATCTCCTCCACCTCCTCTCTCAGGTGTTACAGTGCCAGTAGTGAACTCTCTCCAGTTGTAAAGTGGCATTAGTGACCACTATCCAGTTGTAAAGTGGCAGTAGTGACCTCTCTACAGTTGTAAAGTGGCAGCAGTGACCTCTATCCAGTTGTAAAGTGGCAGTAGTGACCTCTTTCCAGTTATAAAGTGGCAGTATTTCCCTCTATCCAGTTGTAAAGTGGCAGTAGTGACCTCTCTCCAGTTGTAAAGTGGCAGCAGTGACCTCTATCCAGTTGTAAAGTGGCAGTAGTGACCTCTATCCAGTTGTAAAGTGGCAGTATTTCCCTCTATCCAGTTGTAAAGTGGCAGTAGTGACCTCTCTCCAGTTGTAAAGTGGCAGTATTTCCCTCTATTTTGTTATAAAGTGGCAGTAGTGACCTCTACCCAGTTGTAAAGGGGCAGTTGTTCCCTCTATCCAGTTATAAAGTGGAAATATTTCCCTCTATCTAGTTGTAAAGTGGCAGTTGTTCTCTCTATCCAGTTGTAAAGGGGCAGTAGTGACCTCTATCCAGTTGTGAAGTGACAGTAGTGACCTCTATCCAGTTGTAAAGTGACAGTAGTGACCTCTATCCAGTTGTAAAGTGGCATTAGTGACCTCTATCCAGTTGTAAAGTGACAGTAGTGACCTCTATCCAGTTGTAAAGGGGCAGTAGTGACCTCTATCCAGTTGTAAAGTGGCAGTAGGGACCTCTCTCCAGTTGTAAAGTGGCAGTAGTGACCTCTATCCAGTTGTAAAGTGGCAGTAGTGACCTCTATCCAGTTGTAAAGGGGCAGTTGTGACCTCTATCCAGTTGTAAAGTGGCAATATTTCCCTCTATCCAGTTATAAAGTGGCAGTTGTTCCCTCTCTCCAGTTGTAAAGTGGCAGTAGTGACCTCTATCCAGTTATAAAGTGGCAGTAGTGACCTCTATCCAGTTGTAAAGTGGCAGTAGTGACCTCTATCCAGTTGTAAAGTGGCAGTAGTGACCTCTATCCAGTTGTAAAGTGGCAATATTTCCCTCTATCCAGTTATAAAGTGGCAGTTGTTCCCTCTCTCCAGTTGTAAAGTGGCAGTAGTGACCTCTATCCAGTTATAAAGTGGCAGTAGTGACCTCTATCCAGTTATAAAGTGGCAGTAGTGACCTCTATCCAGTTATAAAGTGGCAGTATTTCCCTCTATCCATTTATAAAGTGGCAGTAGTGCCCTCTCTCCAGTTGTAAAGTGGCAGTTGTTCCCTCTCTTCAGTTGTAAAGTGGCAGTAGTGACCTCTATCCAGTTATAAAGTGGCAGTAGTGACCTCTATCCAGTTATAAAGTGGCAGTAGGGACCTCTATCCAGTTATAAAGTGGCAGTTGTTCCGTCTCTTCAGTTATAAAGTGGCAGAAGTTATCTCTCTCCAGTTGAAAGGTGGTAGTTGTTCCCTCTCTCCAGTTGTAAAGTGGCAGTGGTGATGTAGCAGTTTTAGCAGTGACTGAGTGTTGGAGACACCCGGAAATAAGTCTACTGACTCCCCATCCCGCATGCGGGAGCGTAATCATCGCCTGACACTAATTAGCATAACGCAACGGACATAAATATCCCTAGAAAATATTCCTATTCATGAAAATCACAAATGAAATATATTGAGACACAGCTTAGCCTTTTGTTAATCACCCTGTCATCTCAGATTCTCTAAATATGCTTTACAGCCAAAGCTAGACAAGCATTTGTGTAAGTTTATCGATAGCCTAGCATAGGATTTGGTCCAGCTAGCAGCAGGTAACTTGGTCACGGAAATCAGAAAAGCAATCAAATTAAATCGTTTACCTCTGATGAGACTCCCAGTTAGCTAGCCGATGTTCCTTTTTTCCAAAAATATTATTTTTGTAGGCGAAATAGCTCCGTTTGTTCTTCACGTTTGGCTGAGAAATCGCCCTGAAATTGCAGTCACGAAAACGGCAAAAAATATTCCAAATTAGCTCCATAATATCGACAGAAACATGGCAAACGTTGTTTATAATCAATCCTCAAGGTGTTTTTCAAATATCTATTCGATAATATATCCGTCGGGACAATTCGTTTTTCAGTAGGACCGATTGGAGTAATGGCTACCTCTGTATTTTACGCGAGAGTCACCCTGGAAGCCATCAGGTAACCACTTACGCAATGTAGCCGCCTATGGCTATTCTTCAACATAAATGCGTAAAACTACGTCACAATGCTGTAGACACCTTGGGGAATATGTAGAAAGCGTATGCTGGTTGATAGCACATTCACAGCTCAATAGGTACTCATTGGATCGCAGCGCATTCAAAATATGGGGCACTTCCGGATTGGACTTTTCTCAGGCTTTTGCCTGCACACATCAGTTCTGTTATATTCACAGACAATATCTTTACAGTTTTGGAAACTTTAGAGTGTTTTCTATCCAAAGCTTTCAGTTATATGCATATTCTAGCATCTTGTCCTGACAAAATATCCCGTTTTAAACGGGAATGTTTTTTTTCCAAAAATGAAAATACTGCCCCTAGAGTCGCAACAGGTTTAAACAATAGCCCTTCTATGATGTCATCAAACAAGCTTTGTACCATGTGTCATCATACACCATGTGTGAGCACACTGGAGAGGGTTAGAGAGAGGAAGTCATTTCACTGACCACTAACACACTGGAGAGGGTTAGAGAGTGGGTCATTACACTGACCACTAACACAATGGAGAGGGTTAGAGAGTGGGTCATTACACTGACCACTAACACACTGGAGAGGGTTAGAGAGTGGGTCATTACACTGACCACTAACACACTGGAGAGGGTTAGAGAGAGGAAGTCATTTCACTGACCACTAACACACTGGAGAGGGTTAGAGAGTGGGTCATTACACTGACCACTAACACAATGGAGAGGGTTAGAGAGAGGAAGTCATTTCACTGACCACTAACACACTGGAGAGGGTTAGAGAGTGGGAGAGAGAGAGATTACTTTATCTCTGACCTCAACCCAGTCTCTCAGAGCGTTCCCAGTCAGCCCACTGACAGCCCCATCAGATCACAGCAAAATCACAGTCTCCAGAGCAATACTCAATCATGAGGCATCAAAGCCAAAGGAATTGCGCAATATTAAGAAATGCTACAGATGGAAGGAAAGTAGTGTAGAAAGCTACCAAAAAAAACAACAAATGCAATACCTTTTAAACAACATCCTGGACAAAACATTTCACTGTAATAGTGAAGGTTTGAACTTGGCAGTAGAAAGCCTAAACAGTATATTTGACCTTTCAGCTTTCTTATCAAATGTAAACATTTTAAGCAGATAAACTAAGAAAAGTAACATGCACAGTGACAAAAATATACTGAGCAAATGGCAAATAGTCTTTTTACCAAATTACCGTACGACATGCCACATATTCACTCTGCACACCCTAATTGACAAACAAACCAAAACAAGTTTTCTCATGCTTTGTTAATTTCCAAAAAGATTTTGACTGAATTTGGTATGAGGGTCTGTATTACAAACTGATGGAAACATCAACATTATATAAATCCATGAGATTAAAATGGTAAAAAAACACACACATTTCTTTCCACAGGGCCGTGAGGTGAGACAGTGATGCAGCTTGAGCACCACCCTCTTCAACATATATGAAATAATTGGTGAGGGCACTAGAACAGTCTGCTGTGCCCGCCCACGCCCTACTAGAATCTGAAGTTAAATGTCAACTGTTTTCAGATGATCTGGTGCTTCTGTCCACAACCAAGGAGGGCCTACAGCAGCACCTAGATATTCTGCACTGATTCTGTCAGACCTAGGACCTGACAGTACATCTCAGTGAGACAAAAATGATTGTGTTCCAAAAAGGTCCAGCTGCCAGGACCACAACTACAAATTCCATTTAGACACCGTTGCCCTAAAGCACACAAAAACCTGTACATACCTCGGCCAGAACATCAACAACACAGGTAACTTCAACAAAGCTGTTAACGATCTGAGAGACAAGGCAAGAATGGACTTTGGCACCATCAAAACAAACATAACATTTGCACACCAACCAAAACATGACAAACACCAAATTGAGACTCTGCATGCAGAATTCTGCAAAAACATCCTCTGTGTACAATGTAAAACATCACATAATGAATGCAGAGCAGAATTAGGCCAATATCCACTAATAATCAAAATCCAGAAAAGAGAGGTTAAATTCTACAACCACCTAAAAGGAGTGAAGTCATCATAATAAAGCCACCACCTACATTAAGATTAACCTGGAGAAGAGTCTCCTATGCAAGCTGGTCCGGGGGCTCTGTTCACAAACACAAACAGGCCCCACAGAGTCCGAGGACAGCAACTGCAACATAATTAGAACCAACCAAATCATGAGAAAACTAAAATAATTGAATTGAGAGAGAGAGTGCAAGAAAGAGAGAGAGAGCCCCAAACAAAACATATTTGATGGAAATTCCCTCCCTCTCTCTCTACCTCCCACCCTACCTCATTTCCTCCCACCCTCCCTCCCTCCCACTCCTTTTCCTGTCATTCAGAAATGAGTGGAATCGTGGTTGATGACATCGCCTGAGGCCAGATTATATTCCTGCCAATCATACTGGGATTGAGCGATTAACTCGGCTTTTCCCTGTAAACACACGCACACGAACAAACACACACAGGCAAACACATGCACAGAGACACCCACACAGACACACAGACACACAGACACACACACGGGATGTATTTTTTTTAACGTTTTTAGGTTCATTCTGTGGAAGCTGTGCATCCAGCTCTCACAGTCTCTAAACCTTTATCCATGTTTCTCAAACATCTAATTTCGAAGTGATTAAGGTTAAATTCAGGAATTAACTCCAAATTATTAAGGTTAGGTTTGGGATAGGCTTAAAACAAAAATATGAAAAACAACTTTCTATTGCTGGGTTTGAACTTTTGGAATCATCCCCGTCCACAACGTCCTAGCAAAACCGAAACCTACCTGAAGGTTATAGCCCTCACTGTTGCCCATAGTGGCCGGTTTCTAAGTCATCTCCCAACGCCCTCTGACTTGTATCACGGGTGACCTGGCTGAGCTGTGACATACAAGACGCAGGAGGTTTTCATACATCCCCCCCCCCCTATTCCTCCCTAACTACTTCTCTACCTCTCACACCGTCCAGCACCAAAACAACCCTGATTCCTAGCCCAACTATAGCACTGAGGGAAAACAACCCTTACTCCTGGGCCAACTATAGCACTGGGGGAAAACAACCCTGATTCCTGGGCCAACTATAGCACTGGGGAAAAACAACCCTGATTCCTGGGCCAACTATAGCACTGGGGGAAAACGACCCTGATTCCTGGGCCAACTATAGCTCTGGGGGAAAACAACCCTGATTCCTGGGGGAAAACAACCCTGATTCCTGGCCCAACTATAGCTCTGGGGGAAAACAACCCTCATTCCTGGCCCAACTATAGCTCTGGGGGAAAACAACCCTGATTCCTGGCCCAACTATAGCACTGGGGGAAAAAAACTCTGATTGCTGGGGGAAAACAACCCTGATTCCTGGGCCAACTATAGCTCTGGGGGAAAACAACCCTGATTCCTGGGGGAAAACAACCCTGATTCCTGGCCCAACTATAGCACTGGGGGAAACAACCCTGATTCCTGGCCCAACTATAGCTCTGGGGGAAAACAACCCTGATTCCTGGCCCAACTATAGCTCTGGGGGAAAACAACCCTGATTCCTGGCCCAACTATAGCTCTGGGGGAAAACAACCCTGATTCCTGGCCCAACTATAGCTCTGGGAGAAAACAACCCAGATTCCTGGCCCAACTATAGCGCTGGGGGAAAACAACCCTGATTCCTGGCCCAACTATAGCTCTGGGGGAAAACAACCCTGATTCCTGGCCCAACTATAGCTCTGGGGGAAAACAACCCTGATTCCTGGCCCAACTATAGCTCTGGGGGAAAACAACCCTGATTCCTGGCCCAACTATAGCTCTGGGAGAAAACAACCCTGATTCCTGGCCCAACTATAGCTCTGGGAGAAAACAACCCAGATTCCTGGCCCAACTATAGCGCTGGGGGAAAACAACCCTGATTCCTGGCCCAACTATAGCTCTGGGAGAAAACAACCCTGATTCCTGGCCCAACTATAGCACTGGGGGAAACAACGAGACATACAGCTTTCCTTTATACTCTGGAATTTTCTTTTTGTCTCGTTGTTTCTTATTCCCTCTCATTTTATAGCCCTCTGACTGTATAGACATGGTCCTCGGGTAGTTCATCTTAAAAGAGAAGGGGGTCCCTTTTCTCTGTTCTCTCTATCGTGTCATCTCTCCAATCTTTCGTCCCCTTCTCCACTCATATCTCCCCTAGTCTCTCCGCTCATCTCCCTGTTCCATACATCTGAACGGTGTTGTTTTTGTGGGCATCCCTGTGATTTGATCAGAGTCTCATTGTGTTCTAGTTCGGATTGAAAGCAGGAGCTGAGAGGCACTGACGTTCCCTTTAATATTTAATATTTAAACTTTTTCATTAATTTTCTTTCACACACACACAAACACAAGCATGCAAGCACGCACACACCCAAACACACACACACACCCACCCTCCCTGCAGCTGTCTATACAGATGTGGGGTTAATGGGACAATACAGACCACTATGTGATGAGACATTTTTATTTATTTTATTTACCTTGATTTAACCAGGTAGGCCAGTTGAGAACACCTTTATTTAACCAGGTAGGCCAGTTGAGAACACCTTTATTTAACCAGGTAGGCCAGTTGAGAACACCTTCATTTAACCAGGTAGGCCAGTTGAGAACACCTTTATTTAACCAGGTAGGCAAGTTGAGAACAAGTTCTCATTTACAATTGCGACCTGGCCAAGATAAAGCAAAGCAGTTCGACACATACAACGACACAGAGTTACACATGGAGTAAAACAAACATACAGTCAATAATACAGTATAAACAAGTCTATATACGATGTGAGCAAATGAGGTGAGATAAGGGAGGTAAAGGCAAAAAGGCCATGGTGGCAAAGTAAATACAATATAGCAAGTAAAACACTGGAATGGTAGATTTGCAATGGGAGAATGTGCAAAGTAGAAATAAAAATAATGGGGTGCAAAGGAGCAAAATAAATAAATTAATTAAATACAGTAGGGAAAGAGGTAGTTCTTTGGGCTAAATTATAGGTGGACTATGTACAGGTGCAGTAATATGTGAGCTGCTCTGACAGTTGGTGCTTAAAGCTAGTGAGGGAGATAAGTGTTTCCAGTTTCAGAGATTTTTGTAGTTCGTTCCAGTCATTGGCAGCAGAGAACTGGAAGGAGAGGCGGCCAAAGAAAGAATTGGTTTTGGGGGTGACTAGAGAGATATACCTGCTGGAGCGTGTGCTACAGGTGGGAGATGCAATGGTGACCAGCGAGCTGAGATAAGGGGGGACTTTACCTAGCAGGGTCTTGTAGATGACATGGAGCCAGTGGGTTTGGTGACGAGTATGAAGCGAGGGCCAGCCAACGAGAGCGTACAGGTCGCAATGGTGGGTAGTATATGGGGCTTTGGTGACAAAACGGATCGCAATGTGATAGACTGCATCCAATTTGTTGAGTATGGTATTGGAGGCTATTTTGTAAATGACATCGCCAAAGTCGAGGATTGGTAGGATGGTCAGTTTTACAAGGGTATGTTTGGCAGCATGAGTGAAGGATGCTTTGTTGCGAAATAGGAAGCCAATTCTAGATTTAACTTTGGATTGGAGATGTTTGATATGGGTCTGGAAGGAGAGTTTACAGTCTAACCAGACACCTAAGTATTTGTAGTTGATGATGGGTATTAGGAATCAAACATTGTAACATGATTACTCTGTGAATATTGAAGGGATCGGCACCCAAATGATCCTTCTGCCTATCCAACCAACGGTCAACGTCTGCTGCATAGACCCCTGGTTTCAGCACTCTGCTTACTTTCACTATTTCACACGGCACCGGGAGAGTCTCTGCAATATTTCCGTATATATGCATTTTGAGTTCCCCTCATCCATTTCTAAACTCTATCAGCTTGGCTTGTATATTTCTGCCTGATTCTGGAAAAAAAACAGATTTTTAATATTGCTCCCTGTTCTAATATCACTCACAGGGGGGTTATAAAACATTAAATAACATAGCAATACAAGTTTAGAACTGCAGTCAGCTAAATACCAGAGAATAATAAGATGAATAGGAAGAGAGGGGGGCTTTGGAGAATAGGGATTACCATTGATACTGTACCCTTCCCACCCACGCCGACATAACACTTAATACAAAAGAGGAGACAAGAGGACAGGGAGGACAGGAGAGGGGAGAATAGAGGAGAGGACAGGAGACGAGAGGACGAAGGAGAGGACAGGAGAGGAGAGGATGGAACAGAAGATGGAGGAGAGGAGATGGAGGAAAGGAGAGGAGAAGGAGAGGATTGTTAGAGGAGAGCAGGGACTGGAGGAAATGAGAGCAGGGACTGGAGGAAATGAGAGCAGGGACTGGAGGAAATGAGAGCAGGGACTGGAGGAAATGAGAGGGAGAGGAGAGGAGCGGAGAGGAGAGGAGAGGAGCGGAGAGGAGAGGAGAGGAGAGGAGAGGAGAGGAGAGGAGAGGAGAGGAGAGGAGAGGAGAGGAGAGGAGAGGAGAGGAGAGGAGAGCTGTAGAGGGTATTGACTAGTTTAGCTATACAGTATCTATGCAGTGTATTATTTCTCTAGTGTTATCTCTCCCAGTGCGTGTGTAATGCTAGCAGTGTTCCTGTGTTTGTCCATGAATCTGAGTGTGCTGACAGGCAGTCCTGTGAGTGTGATTTTAATGGATCATCTCCACATGGGGCTGAAGCCGTCTTGGTCCGTTAGCCCCATGTTTAATCGCTTCATTAGCAATTACTGTTTGACTGAGATTAACGATCTGCAATACGCACGCATATCAAGATTAAAAATATTCACACAAACTAACTCTGCACAAAATGGTGTTTTTACGATGAGTTTAGATTGTCCTATCTCAATCCATCTCTCCATGTGTGTTTGATCTTCCTGTCACGGTGGAATTACCTTCAGACTGTGGTCGTCTACTCAGACCTTGAGCCCTGATATTTGGACTAAAGGTCTCTTTTATCACTCGTACTTATGTGTGTGTGTGTGTGTGTGTGTGTGTGTGTGTGTGTGTGTGTGTGTGTGTGTGTGTGTGTGTGTGTGTGTGTGTTCATGCGACCGTTTGTGTGCGTGTGTATTAATTAATGAAGGAAGGAAAGGAGGGAAAGAGGGAGCATGGAGCATCTTGTTGGAGGATTAAACCCCCCCCATTGTACCACTCAGCAGCCCACAGCCCATCTTAACTTCCTGGACTCATTTATTCTCATTTCAACTGATGTCAAAACACTGTGGAAACCGTTACAGCAGCCCTGGGCCTTCTAACCAGAGAGGAGATGGAAAACAACAGGGCTATTTTCCCTGGCCAGAACGTTGATGATCCATGACCAACATGTCAACTCCAGTTTAGTGTAGCAGAGGTGTTAAAAAGACTGAATCAACAAATAGGCACGGGGAGGATAACATCCCTCAAACACTGCATTATAGTCCAGATGAACCCTCCTGCTGTGTTCCGGTCGAATTGGACTGATTTACAAGTTTTCTCTCTGAAAAATGTAGTTCATTTAAACTGATAGTCATAAGGTTCCATGACTTTGTCCACACAGGGCATCTGAACACACAAAATACATTTGGATGATTTTCATTAAATTGTGGGTGTTTTTTTTAAACTTTTGTACACCTGTGGTGTTCCTGGTCAAAAATGACCGGTCATTAGACATTAATGGGTGAGACTACAATTAGTGTATAAAATTGAGTTCAGGCACATGCCCATTAATCAGACAGACACACTTCCTCTTCCAGACTCCAACACACATGCGTGTTTGAGCACACACACACACACAAAGTAGTCTGTGATAAATAGCACAAAATATGTTACATCTGAGTATTTGTTGTAGTAAAACCAATCCATACATTAGATGAGTTGTATGAGCTCAGGTCAATGAGGCCTACAGGCTATAAATAGCTGACAGAAGTTCAAGACTTGAAATGTTCACAAGAACGTAAGTTGATAAAATATCTAAAACAACATTAGGTGATAATATATGTATTATTATGGGTTTACAATCAGCTATAATTGGGTGGTCATTTTGGACAGGGGAACACAAAAATAAATAACATGAAATGAACACAACAGGAGAGTTAAGGCCTGAAACACACCAGCTCTTCCTGCTTTAAAACCCTAATGCCTATCAACACTTTAAAACCGTAATGCCTATCAACACTTTAAAACCCTAATGCCTATCAACACTTTAAAACCCTAATGCCTATCAACACTTTAAAACCCTAATGCCTATCAACACTTTAAAACCCTAATGCCTATCAACACTTTAAAACCCTAATGCCTACCAACACTTTAAAACCCTAATGCCTATCAACACTTTAAAACCTTAATGCCTATCATCACTTTAAAACCCTAATGCCTATCAACACAAGACATGGGTAGATCGAATGACAACGCTGTCAAACGTGAGGCGTTAAGATTTTGATGTTTCCACAGTACAGCATCATTTCACAGCAGGATTTCTATACACCTCTGGGACAGAAACATGTCAGCTAGGTTTTAAATTTGATCTGAGTAGTGTTGTAGACTAGTGTTGTAGAATAGTGTTGTAGAATGGTGTTGTAGAATAGTGATGTAGAATAGTGTTGTAGAATGGTGTTGTAGAATAGTGTTGTAGAATAGTGTTGTAGAATAGTGTTGTAGAATAGTGATGTAGAATAGTGTTGTAGAATAGTGTTATAGAATAGTGTTGTAGAATAGTGTTGTAGAATAGTGATGTAGACTAGTGTTGTAGACTAGTGTTGTAGACTAGTGTTGTAGACTAGTGATGTAGACTAGTGTTGTAGAATAGTGATGTAGAATACTGATGTAGAATAGTGATGTAGAATAGTGATGTAGAATAGTGTTGTAGAATAGTGTTGTAGACTAGTGATGTAGACTAGTGTTGTAGAATAGTGATGTAGAATACTGATGTAGAATAGTGATGTAGAATAGTGATGTAGAATAGTGTTGTAGAATAGTGTTGTAGAATAGTGATGTAGACTAGTGTTGTAGACTAGTGTTGTAGACTAGTGTTGTAGACTAGTGATGTAGACTAGTGTTGTAGAATAGTGATGTAGAATACTGATGTAGAATAGTGATGTAGAATAGTGATGTAGAATAGTGTTGTAGAATAGTGTTGTAGAATAGTGTTGTAGAATAGTGTTGTAGACTAGTGATGTAGACTAGTGTTGTAGAATAGTGATGTAGAATACTGATGTAGAATAGTGATGTAGAATAGTGATGTAGAATAGTGTTGTAGAATAGTGATGTAGAATAGTGTTGTAGAATAGTGATGTAGAATAGTGTTGTAGAATAGTGTTGTAGAATAGTGATGTAGAATAGTGATGTAGAATAGTGTTGTAGAATAGTGATGTAGAATAGTGATGTAGAATAGTGATGTAGAATAGTGTTGTAGAATAGTGTTGTAGAATAGTGTTGTAGACTAGTGATGTAGACTAGTGTTGTAGAATAGTGATGTAGAATACTGATGTAGAATAGTGATGTAGAATAGTGATGTAGAATAGTGTTGTAGAATAGTGTTGTAGAATAGTGATGTAGAATAGTGATGTAGAATAGTGATGTAGAATAGTGTTGTAGAATAGTGTTGTAGAATAGTGTTGTAGAATAGTGTTGTAGAATAGTGATGTAGACTAGTGTTGTAGACTAGTGTTGTAGACTAGTGTTGTAGACTAGTGATGTAGACTAGTGTTGTAGAATAGTGATGTAGAATACTGATGTAGAATAGTGATGTAGAATAGTGATGTAGAATAGTGTTGTAGAATAGTGTTGTAGACTAGTGATGTAGACTAGTGTTGTAGAATAGTGATGTAGAATACTGATGTAGAATAGTGATGTAGAATAGTGATGTAGAATAGTGTTGTAGAATAGTGTTGTAGAATAGTGATGTAGACTAGTGTTGTAGACTAGTGTTGTAGACTAGTGTTGTAGACTAGTGATGTAGACTAGTGTTGTAGAATAGTGATGTAGAATACTGATGTAGAATAGTGATGTAGAATAGTGATGTAGAATAGTGTTGTAGAATAGTGTTGTAGAATAGTGTTGTAGACTAGTGATGTAGACTAGTGTTGTAGAATAGTGATGTAGAATACTGATGTAGAATAGTGATGTAGAATAGTGATGTAGAATAGTGTTGTAGAATAGTGATGTAGAATAGTGATGTAGAATAGTGATGTAGAATAGTGTTGTAGAATAGTGATGTAGAATAGTGATGTAGAATAGTGTTGTAGAATAGTGATGTAGAATAGTGTTGTAGACTAGTGTTGTAGACTAGTGTTGTAGACTAGTGATGTAGACTAGTGTTGTAGAATAGTGATGTAGAATAGTGATGTAGAATAGTGATGTAGAATAGTGTTGTAGAATAGTGTTGTAGAATAGTGTTGTAGAATAGTGATGTAGAATAGTGTTGTAGAATAGTGTTGTAGAATAGTGTTGTAGAATAGTGTTGTAGAATAGTGATGTAGAATAGTGATGT
Organism: Oncorhynchus mykiss; assembly: GCF_013265735.2. Lineage (NCBI taxonomy): Eukaryota > Metazoa > Chordata > Actinopteri > Salmoniformes > Salmonidae > Oncorhynchus > Oncorhynchus mykiss. The sequence goes on from NC_048588.1 coordinate 40,681,124, forward strand.
AGACTAGTGTTGTAGAATAGTGTTGTAGAATAGTGATGTAGACTAGTGTTGTAGAATAGTTGTGTAGAATAGTGATGTAGACTAGTGATGTAGAATAGTGATGTAGAATAGTGTTGTAGAATAGTGTTGTAGAATAGTGATGTAGAATAGTGATGTAGAATAGTGTTGTAGAATAGTGATGTAGAATAGTGATGTAGAATAGTGATGTAGAATAGTGTTGTAGAATAGTGTTGTAGAATAGTGATGTAGAATAGTGTTGTAGAATAGTGATGTAGAATAGTGATGTAGAATAGTGTTGTAGAATAGTGTTGTAGAATAGTGTTGTAGAATAGTGATGTAGAATAGTGATGTAGACTAGTGATGTAGAATAGTGATGTAGACTAGTGTTGTAGAATAGTGATGTAGAATACTGATGTAGAATAGTGATGTAGAATAGTGATGTAGAATAGTGTTGTAGAATAGTGTTGTAGACTAGTGATGTAGACTAGTGTTGTAGAATAGTGATGTAGAATACTGATGTAGAATAGTGATGTAGAATAGTGATGTAGAATAGTGTTGTAGAATAGTGTTGTAGAATAGTGATGTAGAATAGTGATGTAGAATAGTGATGTAGAATAGTGTTGTAGAATAGTGTTGTAGAATAGTGTTGTAGAATAGTGATGTAGACTAGTGTTGTAGACTAGTGTTGTAGACTAGTGTTGTAGACTAGTGATGTAGACTAGTGTTGTAGAATAGTGATGTAGAATACTGATGTAGAATAGTGATGTAGAATAGTGATGTAGAATAGTGTTGTAGAATAGTGTTGTAGAATAGTGTTGTAGACTAGTGATGTAGACTAGTGTTGTAGAATAGTGATGTAGAATACTGATGTAGAATAGTGATGTAGAATAGTGATGTAGAATAGTGTTGTAGAATAGTGATGTAGAATAGTGATGTAGAATAGTGATGTAGAATAGTGTTGTAGAATAGTGTTGTAGAATAGTGATGTAGAATAGTGTTGTAGAATAGTGATGTAGAATAGTGTTGTAGACTAGTGTTGTAGACTAGTGTTGTAGACTAGTGATGTAGACTAGTGTTGTAGAATAGTGATGTAGAATAGTGATGTAGAATAGTGATGTAGAATAGTGTTGTAGAATAGTGTTGTAGAATAGTGTTGTAGAATAGTGTTGTAGAATAGTGATGTAGAATAGTGATGTAGACTAGTGTTGTAGAATAGTGTTGTAGAATAGTGATGTAGACTAGTGTTGTAGAATAGTTGTGTAGAATAGTGATGTAGACTAGTGTTGTAGAATGGTGTTGTAGAATAGTGATGTAGAATAGTGTTGTAGAATAGTGTTGTAGAATAGTGATGTAGAATAGTGATGTAGAATAGTGTTGTAGAATAGTGTTGTAGAATAGTGTTGTAGAATAGTGTTGTAGACTAGTGTTGTAGACTAGTGTTGTAGACTAGTGATGTAGAATACTGATGTAGAATAGTGATGTAGAATAGTGATGTAGAATAGTGATGTAGAATAGTGATGTAGAATAGTGTTGTAGAATAGTGTTGTAGAATAGTGATGTAGAATAGTGTTGTAGAATAGTGATGTAGAATAGTGATGTAGAATAGTGTTGTAGAATAGTGTTGTAGAATAGTGTTGTAGAATAGTGTTGTAGAATAGTTGTGTAGAATAGTGATGTAGAATAGTGATGTAGAATAGTGATGTAGAATAGTGTTGTAGAATAGTGTTGTAGAATAGTGATGTAGAATAGTGTTGTAGAATAGTGATGTAGAATAGTGATGTAGAATAGTGTTGTAGAATAGTGTTGTAGAATAGTGTTGTAGAATAGTGTTGTAGAATAGTGATGTAGAATAGTGTTGTAGAATAGTGATGTAGAATAGTGATGTAGAATAGTGTTGTAGAATAGTGTTGTAGAATAGTGTTGTAGAATAGTGTTGTAGAATAGTGTTGTAGAATAGTGATGTAGAATAGTGATGTAGACTAGTGTTGTAGAATAGTGTTGTAGAATAGTGATGTAGACTAGTGTTGTAGAATAGTTGTGTAGAATAGTGATGTAGACTAGTGTTGTAGAATGGTGTTGTAGAATAGTGATGTAGAATAGTGTTGTAGAATAGTGTTGTAGAATAGTGATGTAGAATAGTGATGTAGAATAGTGTTGTAGAATAGTGTTGTAGAATAGTGTTGTAGAATAGTGTTGTAGAATAGTTGTGTAGAATAGTGATGTAGAATAGTGATGTAGAATAGTGATGTAGAATAGTGTTGTAGAATAGTGTTGTAGAATAGTGATGTAGAATAGTGTTGTAGAATAGTGATGTAGAATAGTGATGTAGAATAGTGTTGTAGAATAGTGTTGTAGAATAGTGTTGTAGAATAGTGTTGTAGAATAGTTGTGTAGAATAGTGATGTAGAATAGTGATGTAGAATAGTGATGTAGAATAGTGTTGTAGAATAGTGTTGTAGAATAGTGATGTAGAATAGTGTTGTAGAATAGTGATGTAGAATAGTGATGTAGAATAGTGTTGTAGAATAGTGTTGTAGAATAGTGTTGTAGAATAGTGATGTAGAATAGTGATGTAGACTAGTGATGTAGAATAGTGGTGTAGAATAGTGATGTAGACTAGTGATGTAGAATAGTGGTGTAGAATAGTGATTTGGTGTTCCTATGTTCTAAACAAATCTACAATATTATTAGGATGCTAATTGATCATCAACTGGGTTAATGGTGTAGTGTAGTGTAGTGTTCATTGCGTCTCTACACAAGTGAAACATTGTATAGGGTCAAATCATGAGGTTTCTAACTTATTCACATTCCAGACATATTGTGTAATTTGCAAGTGTGTCACAACAGTCCACGCATAACACACTTAGCAAGTTTAATGTTGCAAGGAATACACGCGTGTTCCTCCAATATCTTTTTTTCTCATTCCTTTGAACATAGTAAATATTCAGCATTACACTCCTGTTGTAATTAATGAAACATCATAATTATGGTGTGTAAACACAGAAGCCTGGTTTGATATGGAAAAAAGTCAATCATATTTGCATTTAACTGTAATTATTTTTCTTTCTCCACGGTCTCATCTTCATATCTGAGTTGAGTGAGTGCTGATATTTTTCTATTTATTTAAATAAATAAATAATTTGGTTAACTATAAAAATTAAATTAACAAATTGAAATAGGTTAAAAACTGTATTAAAGTAATCAGCACGGCAGAGTTGGATGCAGTGTCTTCACACACTGATTTGCATAATTCAATTGCTAGTATGTTATTAAAACCCCTGTGTGGTTTTATGTTTCTGCAAAAATAGACATTTAATATTTATTGAAAGATGATTTCACCCCCTTGCCCTCTCTCTCTCTCTCTCTCTCTCTCTCAGTGCATGCTGGGAGTGTTTTGTTGTTGAGATGCCTTGTGGAGGGCTCTGTCAAAAAATGTGTTAACTTGTTAACTCTGGGATAGGGTCAATTTTCCTGAATTTCCGCCTGACTGACGTGCCCAAAGTAAACTGCCTGTTACTCAGGCCCAGAAGCCAGGATATGCATATAATTGGTAGCATTACATAAAAAACACTGAAGTTTGTAGAAATGTTATGAGACTATAACACAATTGATATGGCAGGCGACAATCCAAAGAAAAACCAACCAGAATTTTTTTTTTGGAGCTCCCAGGCTCTTATAATGGGAAGCTATGGGTTCGTAGTTTTACTTGTTTGAAACGTAGTTTTACTTGTTTGAACAAAGTTTATTGGTAGCTGTTTGAATTCCTTTGTCTGCCGGTTGAACGAGTGGATTACTGAAATCGATGGCGCCAACTAAACAGACTTTTTGGGATATAAAGAAATATTTTATGTAAAACAAAACGACCATTCATGTTGTAGTTGGGACCCTTGGGATTGAAAACAGAGCAAGATTTTCAAAAGTAAGTGATTTATTTAATCGCTATTTGTGATTTTGTGAAGCCTGTGCTGGTTGAAAAATATGTTTATGTGGGGCATCCTCAGACAATCGCATGGTACGCTTTCTCTGTAATGACTATTGTAAATCGGACAACGCAGTTAGATTAACGATAATTTAAGCTTTTAAACGATATAAGATACTTGTATGTTAATGAATGTTTAATATTATGATAATTTATTTGAATTGCGCGCCCTCCAATTTCACCGGACGTTGTCAACAGGTGTTGTACTAGCGGGACGCGTATCCCTATTAACGCATTGTTAGTTTAGCGGTTTTTGTTCAAAGATAGGGAGAAAAAGAACAGATTTATAGTTTCCTATGGTTTGAATGGTGTGGAGTGCACGGTGGCTTCGCAGTCTAGCGCAGAGGAGATGCTCTCATTAAGGCATGGATTCAGGTGTGTTCCTGAGAATGGAGTTAAACACTAATATTGAGAACAGAGTGAGTCCATGATACGTATTAGGTGACTTTACAAAGGTGTAGGTGTGTGTGTGTGTGTGTGTGTGGTGTGTGTGTGTGTGTGTGTGTGTGTGTGTGTGTGTGTGTGTGTGTGTGTGTGTGTGTGTGTGTGTAATGAAGGTGGGCTGTAGAAACAAATCTTCCTTAGAAAGCATCACTTCTCAAGGTCTTTGCTGTTTTAAATAATAATACAGCCACCGCTGCAGCTACTCCAAGGCTCCACCAGGAGCACAATGCAAGAAATAATTTAAAAATAATTATCTGCTGAAGAAACTCTGCAGAAACTCTAGTCCTTTATAAACAACAGACTTCTCTGTTTGTTCATTGTGAGGAGTCTGGAAAGGTAAGAAAAACGAACTCAGTTTCAACATTTCAGCTTGACCGGGGGACATTACCTAGGTACTGAGGCCTTTCTTGCCACAGTGTAACCCCCTCCACTTATCGACTGTGTTCTCTGAGTCAACTGCTTAAAGACACAAGTTTTTTAACCTGTTGAGTGTAGGGGTCAGTATTTTCATGTTTGGATGAAAAACGTACCCAAGTGAAACTACCTATTTCTCAGGCCCAGAATGTAGAATGTGCATATAATTGTCAGATTAGGATAGAAAACACTCTAAAGTTTCCAAAATGGTCAAAATATTGACTGTAAGTATAACAGAACTGATATTGCAGGCAAAAACCTGTGGAAAATCCAACCCAGAGGTTCGGTTTTTCCTGAAAGTTCTCTGTTCCATAGCCTGCATTCGCTCCATTTAAAGGGATATCAACCAGATTCCTTTTCCTGTGGCTTCCCCGTGGTGGGAACAGTCTTTAGACATAGTTTCAGGCTTTTATTTTGACAAATGAGCGAGAAAAATCACATCCATTGTATGGCTGGGTGCCAGCAGCGTTTTGCATACGCAACAGCTAGGAGCAGACATTTCTCTCTCTCTCCTATTGAAGAAGGTACAGTCTGGTTGAAATATTATCAATTATATATTGTAAAAACAACCTGAGGATTGATTCTAAAAAAACATTTGACGTGTTTCTGCGAACTTTGCGGATACTACTTGGAATTTGTGTCTGCCCGGTCTTGACCGCTCGAGCCTGTGGTTTTCTGAACATAACGCGCCAACCAAATGGAGGTATTTTGGATATAAAAATAATCTTTATGGAACAAAAGGAACATCTCCGTTGGGTATCTTTTCACTTTTGATTGGCCACAAGATATCAGTGTCCTTTCTCTTAGTGGTCTGTTCCCTGCACTCATTCTGTGAGAGTGGACTTCTGATGTGGCTAATCAGCCTTGTCGACATTCCCAGCATGGGTAGGAGGGGTGTGTAGACAACCGATGATTTGAAGAGAATAGCCATTTGGTCCTTCTTGAATTCACCTGTGTAGATCTAGAACTCAATTGTAGCCTTGATTGTTAACCTTCTGTAACTAGGGGGCTGTATTTTCATTTTTGGATTAAAAACGTTCCCGTTTTAAACGGGATATTTTGTCACGGCAAGATGCTCGACTATGCATATGATTGACAGCTTTTGATAGAAAACACTCTGACGTTTCCAAAACTGCAAAGATATTGTCTGTGAGTGCAACAGAACTGATGTTACAGGCGAAACCCAGATAAACATCCAACCAGGAAGTGCCCCATATTTTGAAAGCCCTGCATGCCAATGACTCCTTATATGGCTGTGAATGCGCTACGAATGAGCTGTGTTATGAGCTGTGTTATTTAATAGTTTTGATGTCTTGACTATTATTCTACAATGTAGAAAATAGTAAAAATAAAGAAAAACCATTGAATGAGTAGGTGTGTCCAAACTTTTGGCTAGTACTGTACATCCTGTTTACAATTTTATTTTTTATTTTTTTTATTTCACCTTTATATAAAAAGGTAGGCTACTTGAGGCTCATTTACAACTGAGACCTGGCCAAGATAAAGCATAGCAGTGTGAACACACAACAACACAGAGTTACACATGGAGTAAACAATAACACAGTAGAAAAAAAAGAAAAAGAAAGAGTGTATATACAATAAGGCACTAAAGTAAAACTGAAAAAAAATGCGAAGTAGTAACTATGTCCTGAATACGAGGCATTACGTTTGGGACAAATCCAACTCAGTATGACTGAGTACCACTCTTCATATTTTCTAAAATATTGGTGGTTGCACCATGTTATAGGTATGCTTGTCATTTATCTTTAACATCTAACTTGTCCTTGCTGATGACAGGTATACCCATAACATGATGCAACCAACCATTTTCTTAAAAATATGAAGAGTGGTACTCAGTCATATCCAACACAGAATATTGGCCAAATATACAAATATACACTGGCATTGCAGGCTGTCTTGCAATGATCCACCACCCACTTGACAGAGGCTGAATAATTTTAATAATAATAATAATAATAATAATAATAATAATATATATATATTTTTTTAATTTAAAAGAAAAATGTAATAGCTGCTAAAGGTGACACTAACATGTATTGACTCAGCGGTTTGAATACTAAATTAGATATTTATGTATTTCATTTTAAATACATTGGCAAACATTCCTATAAGCATGTTTTCACTTTGTCATTTTGGGTTATTGTGTGTAGTTTGGTGAGAAAAAAAACATCTATTTAATTCATTTTGAATTCAAGGCTGTAACACAACAAAATGTGGAATAAGTCATGGAGTATGAATACTTTCTGAATGCATACAGTACAGTGTCTTGTAAAGGTATTCTTCCCGCTTGGTGTTTTTCCTGTTTTGTTGCATTACAACCTGTAATTTAAATATGTATTTATTTGGATTTCATGTAATGGACACAAAATAGTCCAAATTGGTGAAGTGAAATGAAAAAAAGAAATGATTTCAAAACGTTCAAACAACAACAAAATGGAAAAGTGGTGCTGTGAAACCCCTAAATAACCAATTACCTTCAGAAGTCACATAATAAGTTAAATAAAGTCCACCTGTGTGCAATCACCTGTGTGCAATCTAAGTGTCACATGATCTGTCACATGATCTCAGTATATATACACCTGTTCTGAAAAAGCCAAAGAGTCTGCAACACCACTAAGCAAGGGGCACCACCAAGCAAGCGGCACTATGACGACCAAGGAGCTCTCCAAACAGGTCAGGGACAAAGTTGTGGAGAAGTACAGATCAGGGTTGGGTTATAAAAAAATATCTGAAACTTTGAACATCCCACGGAGCACCATTAAATCCAATATTGGATTTGTAGTTTTTTTTGCAGTTGTAGTTTTTCAAGGTGGCTCTCATTTTGACTGTATTCTTGTGGCGAGTGTGGATGAGGGTGCGCACCTCTTTATTTATCTCCGGTATTGAACAGACTACATTCCGTCATAAATTGTATCATTTATTTACATATTAGGGTACCTGGGGATTGATTAGAAATGTTGTTTGACTTGTTTGTATGAAGTTTTTTGGTAACTTTTTGGATTCCTTTGTCTGCATGTTGAACGAGTGGAACGGGTGGATTACTGAATCAAACGCGCCACCTAAACTGACTTTTTTGGGATATGAAGAAGGACTTTATCAAACAAAAGGACAATTTGTTGTGTAGCTGGGACCTTTTGGATTGCAAACAGAGGAAGATCTTCAAAGGTAAGTGATTTATTTTATCGCTATTTCTGATTTTTGTGACGTCTCTGTTGGTTTGGAAAATGTTTTTAATGCTGTTGTATGCAGGGCGCTGTCCTCAGATAATAGGATGGTATGCTGTCGCCGTAAAGCCTTTTTGAAATCTGACAACGCGGTTGGATTAACAAGAAGTTAAGCTTTTAAATGATGGAAGACACTCGTATGTTTATGAATGTTTAATATTACAATTTTGTCATTAGTGTGAATTATTCAAAGAGGCAACAAAGAGAACAAAGATAATCCTGAAGGAGCTGCAAAGGTCCACAGCGGAGATTGGACTATCTGTCCATTGGACCACTTTAAGCTGTACAATCCACAGAGTTGGGCTTTACGCAAGAGTGGCCAAAAAAAAACATTGCTTAGAGACAAAAATCAGCAAACATATTTGGTGTTCGCCAAAAGGCATGTGGGAGACTCCCCAAACATATGAAACAAGGTACTCTGGTCAGATGAGACTAAAATTGAGCTTTTTGGCCATCAAGGAAAATGCTATATCTGGTGCAAACCCAACACCTCTCATCACCCTGAGAAAACCATCCCCACAGTGAAGCATGGTGGTGGCAGCATCATACATCATGCATGGGAAGGTTTTTTATCGGCAGGGACTGGGAAACTGGTCAGAATTGAAGGAATGATGTAGGGTGCTAAATACAGGGAAATTCTTGAGGGAAACCTCTTTCAGTCTTCCAGAGATTTGAGACTGGGACGGAGGTTCACCTTCCAGCAGGACAATGACCCTAAGCATACTGCTAAAGCAACACTCAAGTGGTTTACCTTGGAATGGCCTAGTCAAAGCCCAGACCTCAATCCAATTGAGAATCTGTGGTATGACTTAAAGATTGCTGTACAGCAGAGGAACCCATCCAATATTTAGCATCTTCGAAGTGGTAGGCATGGTGTGTAAATCAAATGATAAACCCCCCCCAAAATGAATTTTAATTCCAGGTTGTAAGGCAACAAAATAGGAAAAAAGGGAGTGAATACTTTCGCAAGACACTGTATATTTATATTCCATACTCTGCCATTGCTTATTCTGATGTGTTTTTTCTTTGTCATTTCTTTACCATCCAGAAGGCGAGGTCAGTACAGGTGCATCAAAGCTGGGACCAAGACACTGAACAGCAGCTTCTACCTCAAGGCCATCAGACTGTTAAACAACCATAACTAACACAGAGAGGCAGCTGCCTTCGTGCAGACTTGGCCACGTTAATAAATGGATCTCTAGTCACTTTAATAATGCCACTTTAATAATGTTTACTTATATTGCATTTCTCATCTCATATGTTTATGCTGAATTTTATACCATCTATTGCATCTTGCCTGTGCCGCTCTGTCATTGCTCATCCATATATTTATATGTATATATTCTTATTCCATTCCTTTACTTAGATTTGTGTGTATTAGGTAGTTGTTGTGGAATTGTTAAATATTACTTGTTAAATATTACGAAACTTGAAGCAAAAGCATTTCGCTACACTCGCAATAACATCTGCTAACCATGTGTATGTTACCAATACAATTTGATTTGATTTAATTTGAATAACACACACACACACACAAAGACACACACACACAGACACACAAACATTATTCTTGTGGCGATGAGATTAACAGGTAGGGACAGTGTGTTGAGGAGGATAGACAGTTGGAGTCCCATAAAATCAATATTGTTAGCAGTGACTCAAACTCCCTCTCCCTCTTGCTCTCTCCCTCTTGCTCTCTCGCTCTTGCTCTCTCGCTCTCTCGCTTTCTCTCTCTATGGTTTATTTTTCTCCACTCCCACTCACTCTCTGCTCTTCATTCCTTTATTCTGTCTTCTGTCCAGCCAGTCTCTTTCTGTCCATCCAATCTTTTTCTGTACATCCAGTCTCTTTCTGTACATCCAGTCTCTTTCTGTACATCCAGTCTCTTTCTGTCCAGCCAATCTCTTTCTGTCCATCCAGTCTTTTTCTGTCCATCCAGTCTTTTTCTGTACATCCAGTCTCTTTCTGTCCAGCCAATCTCTTTCTGTCCAGCCAATCTCTTTCTGTCCAGCCAATCTCTTTCTGTCCAGCCAATCTCTTTCTGTCCATCCAATCTCTTTCTGTCCATCCAGTCTCTTTCTGTCCATCCAGTCTCTTTCTGTCCATCCAATCTCTTTCTGTCCATCCAGTCTCTTTCTGTCAATCCAGTCTCTTTCTGTCCATCCAGTCTCTTTCTGTCCATCCAATCTCTTTCTGTCCATCCAGTCTCTTTCTGTCCATCCAATCTCTTTCTGTCCATCCAGTCTCTTTCTGTCCATCCAGTCTCTTTCTGTCCATCCAGTCTCTTTCTGTCCATCCAGTCTCTTTCTGTCCATCCAGTCTCTTTCTGTACATCCAATCTCTTTCTGTCTATCCAGTCTCTTTCTGTCCATCCAGTCTCTTTCTGTCCATTCAGTTTCTTTCTCCTTCTCTCTGTGTGTGTGTGTGTGTGTGTGCTCTTGTAGCGGCCATAAGGATCAGAGTGTCATGGATCTGAGGCAGCCAGTGTTTACTGTGATAATGTGTGAAGCCCTGTCATCACAACTGTCTTTGATAGCTGGCCGACTTAATGAAACCACTTCCAAATGTCAAGTGGTTAACTCCGAGCTATCAGTGAGCAATATCACCCTCAGAGGCAAGCATGGACACGACAGGGGTGCACACACACTATTATCAGGGAACTACAGGTATATCAGACTGCTGCTCTCAAAACCACAGTTAGTTAGAAAGCTAACAGGCTTATCTCACGGAATAATAGAATGTTTAACTACTATGTTAATTAAAGCCTCACTCCTCTATTTCTACTCAACAGTGTGGGCCTAACATTTTCATGGGACTTGTTAAACAGGAGTCTTCAAAGACAGGAGGGAAAGGTGCTCGTCCATAAACGGTGTCCAGGTACCATGTCATATAAATGGAATATATCATATATGACATTTAGCAGACTTTTATCCAAAGCCAGGCCACTTACAGTCATGCGTGCATACTGTAGAGAGTGTGACGGTGATGCTGTTGCCAACATGTCTAAGGAGTGGTGGGGCTCCTAATACGGTGTACTTCCCAGACTCCTCTGGCCACTGCTTGTCTATGAGGTACTGTACCTCTTTCAACAGTGGAGGCACTAGAGAGGAAAATGAACAATTTCCTCAGGCGATGGCTGGCGGTCCCAATAACCTTCTGCTCAGTCGGCCTGTACAGCACAGACAGCAAGCTGCAGCTGTCAGTTACATCTGAGGTAGAGGGCTACAAGGAAACAAAAGCAGGTCAAGCCATGATGCTGCTGGACTGCAAGGATGAGAGGGTTCGCCGGGCAGAGATAGAGGTCAGAACAAGTCACAAGTGATAAGCCAGCAGCTCAGTGAGGTGGAGAAGAGGCTGCAACACACTGATATTGTTGGGTCTATAAACCAAAAGTAGGCTGTGTCTGGGATGCACAATAAACCAGACCCAACAGAATGCTGTGGCATTAGTGCCACAGGAAGATCTGAAAGGCTGACGAAGAAATCCGACATGTCAGAACCGTAGCCATGACAAAAACAGGGCAGCTGATAATGCTGGGAGAACGTGCAAGAGATCAACACATCTGTTGTTGCCGGGTGATTGCCTCACATCAACAGACCACAAAACGTGGGGGAGAGAGGCTCAACAGCACACAATGTGGAAGACCAGCCACATTGGAGCATGTGGTCTCCTCCTGCCAATCAGGTCAGACCACCCAGACTAGAGCATGTGGTCTCTTCCTGCCAATCAGGTCTGACCAGCCAGACTGGAGCATGTGGTCTCTTCCTGTGTGACCGATGGAAAATCAGGTGGTGACATGACCAAATCCTGACTGAACAGCCCGCGGGACTGGAGAAAGTAAGGAGAAATATGAAACAACTCACCCAGGGCCGCTGTTTCATCCAGTTCCTCAGGTCAGGAGAGAGTGCAGCGAAAGGGAACAAGGAGAAAGACAAAACAACTCACCCAGGGCCCCTGTTTCATCCACTTCCTCAGGACAGGAGAGAGCGCAGAAAAGGGAACAAGGAGAAAAGGGATCCTTGCCAAAGCAGACAACCGGGAGATGCAGGAAGACCTCAAGAAGAATCTCAGATTCCCAGAGGAAATAGTCAGCACAAGCCTCTGGTTTAGACAAGGGTTTCCCCAACTCGGTCCTGGGCCCCCCCTGCACGTTTTGGTTTCCCCAACTCGGTCCTGGGCCCAATCTATGAATAATATGCATATCTTATATTCTTGGCATGAGTAGCAGGAAGTTAAAATTGGGCACGCTATTTATACAAAAGTGAAAATTCTGCACCCTAGCCCCAAGAGGCTAAGCCATTTTGCCACAATTTGGAAGCATGCTTGGGGAAATTGTCCAATTTGAAGACTCATTTGCGGCCACGCTTTAACTTCCTGACTGATGTCTTGAGATGTTGCTTCAATATATCCACATATTTATCCGTCCTCATGATGCCATCTATTTTGTGAAGTGCACCAGTCCCTTCTGCAGCAAAGCACCCCCACAACATGATGCTGCCACCTCCGTGCTTCATGGTTGGGATGGTGTTCTTCAGCTTGGGCTTGCAAGCCTCCCCCTTTTTTTCTCCAAACATAACGAAGGTCATTATGGCCAAACAGTTTTATTTTTGTTTCATCAGACCAGAGGACATTTCTCAAAAAAAGTACGATCTTTGTCCCCATGTGGAGTTGCAAACCGTAGTCTGGTATTTTTATGGCAGTTTTGGAGCAATGGCTTCTTCCTTGCTGAGTGGCCTTTCAGGTTATGTCGATATAGGACTTGTTTTACTGTGGATATAGATCATTTTGTACCTGTTTCCTCCATTATCTTCACAAGGGCCTTTACTGTTGTTCTGGGATTGATTTGCACTTTTCGCACCACAGTACGTTAATCTCTAGGGGATAGAATGAGTTATCTTCCTGAGCGGTATGACGGCTGCGTGGTCTCATGGTGATTATATTTGCGTACTATTGTTTGTACAGATGAACGTGGTACCTTCAGCCATTTGGAAATCGCTCCCAAGGATGAACCAGACTTGTGGAGGTCTACATTTTTCTTCTGAGGTTATGGCTTATTTCTTTTGATATCTCCATCATGTCAAGCAAAGAGGCACTGCGTTTGAAGGTAGGCCTTGAAATACATCTACAGGTACACTTCCAAGTGACTCAAATAATGTCAATTAGCCTATCAGAAGCTTCTAAAGCGATAACATAATTTTCGGTCCTTTTCCACACTGTTTAAAGGCACAGTCAACTTAGTGTATGTAAACTTCTGACCAAATGGAATTGTGATACAGTGAATTATAAATAAAATAATCTGTTTGTAAACAATTGTTAGAAAAATTATTTGTGTCATGCACAAAGTAGATGTCCTAATCGACTTGCCAAAACTATAGTTTGTTAACCAGAAATGTGTGGAGTGGTTGAAAAACGAGTTTTAATGATTCCAACCTAAGTGTATGTAAACTTCCGACATCAACTGTATATATACGTATATACATATAAACTCAGCAAAAAAAGAAACGTCCTCTCATCATCTATGGTGATGATCGGGACTTGTTAGTGGTAGTTTTGTGAAAACTATATTTTAACTTAAATTTTTTGTAATGGATTTTAGGGGATTTTTTCTAAACCTTAACGATCCCAATGTTGTTTAAACGTCCACACCTATACTTTTAACATTTGGGGGATAGTTGGATGTAATAAACTCAGCAAAAAAAGAAACGTCCTCTCACTGTCAACTGCATTTATTTTCAGCAAACTTAACATGTGTAAATATTTTTATGAACATAACAAGATTCAACAACTGAGACATAAACTGAACAATTTTCACAGACATGTGACTAACCGAAATTCAAAAATGTGTACCTGAACAAAGGGAGGATCAAAATCAAAAGTAACAATCAGTATCGGGTGTGGCCACCAGCTGCATTAAGTACTGCAGTGATCTCCTCCTCATGGAATGCACCAGATTTGCCAGTTCTTGCTGTGAGATGTTACCTCACTCTTCCACCAAGGCACCTGCAAGTTCCTGGACATTTCCTGGGAGGAACAACCCTAGCCCTCACCCTCCGATTCAACAGGTCCTAGACATGCTCAATGGGATTGAGATCCAGGCTCTTCACTGGCCATGGCAGAACACTGACATTCCTGACATGCAGGAAATCACACATAGAACGAGCAGTATGGCTGGTTGCATTGTCATGCTGGAGGGTCATGTCAGGATGCGCCTGCAGGAAGGATACCACATGAGGGAGGAGGATGTCTTCCATGTAACGCACAGCATTGAGATTGCCTGCAATGGCAACAAGCTCAGTCCGATGATGTTGTGACACACCGCCCCAAACGATGACGGACCCTCCACCTCCAAATCGATCCCGCTACAGAGTACAGGACTCGGTGTAACGCTCATTCCTTCAACAATAAACGCGAATCTGACCCTATCCCCTGGTGAGACTAAACCACGACTCATCAGTGAAGAGGACTTTTTGCCAGTCCTGTCTGGTCCAGCAATGGTGGGTTTGTGCCCATAGGTGACGTTGTTGCCGGTGATGTCTGGTGAGGATCTGCCTTACAACATGCCTACAAGTCCTCAGTCCAGCCTCTCTCAGCTTATTGAGGACAGTCTGAGCACTGATGGAGCGATTGTGCGTTCCAGGTGTAACTTGGATTGTTGTTGTTGCCATCCTGTACCTGTCCCACAGGTGTGATGTTCGATGTACTGATCCTGTGCAGGTGTTGTTACACGTGGTCTGCCACTGCGAGGACAATCAGCTGTCCGTCCTGTCTCCCTGTAGCACTGTCTTAGGTGTCTCACAGTACAGACATTGCAATTTATTGTCCTGGCCACATCTGCAGTCCTCATGCCTCCTTGTAGCATGCTTAGGGCACATTCACGCAGATGAGCAGGGACCCTGGGCATCTTTCTTTTGGTGTTTTTCAGAGTCAGTAGAAAGTCATATTTAGTGTCCTAAGTGTTCATAACTGTGACATTAATTGCCTACTGTCTGTAAGCTGTTAGTGTCTTAATGATCGTTCCACAGATGCATGTTAATTAATTGTTTATGGTTCATTGAACAAGCATGGGAAACCGAGTGTATACGCTTTACAATGAAGATCTGTGAAGTTATTTGGATTTTTTACAAATTATCTTTGAAATACAGGGTCCTGAAAAAGGGGCGTTTCTTTTTTTGCTGGGTTTATATACTGTAAATACATTACATGACCAATTCCATTCCAAAATCATGGGCATCAATATGGAGTTGGTCCCCACTTTGCTGCTATAGCAAACTCCACTCGTCTGGGACGGCTTTCCACTAGATGTTGGAAGATTGCTGCGGGGACTTGCTTCCATTCAGCCACAAGAGCATTAGTGAGGTCAGGCACGGATGTTGGGCGATTAGGCCTGGCTCGCAATCAACGTTCAAATTCATGCCAAAGGTGTTCGATGGGGTTGATGTCAGGGCTCTGTGCAGGCCAGTCAAGTTCTTCCACAATGATCTCGACAAAACATTTCTGTATGGACTTCGCTTTGTGCACGGGGGGCATTGTCATGCTAAAACAGGAAAGGGCCTTCCCCCAAACTTTTGCCACAATTGACCGGGGCAGCTCTGGCAGTGTAGAAATTTGACAAAAACGGACTTGTTGGAATGGTGGCATCCTATGACGTTGCCATGTCGAAAGTCACTGAGCTCTTCAGCATTCTCCTGCCAATGTATGTCTATGCAGATTTCAAGGCTGTGTGCTCAATTTTATATTCCTGTCAGCGACAGGTGTGCCTGAAATAGTAAAATCCACTAACTTGAACGAGTGTCCACATACTTTTGGCCATGTAGTGTATATATAAGAACACAGAAGACTATGCTGGGCAGGCCTCGTGCTAGCTGTCGCTCAAATGTGAGGGGCTTTTAATTAAGAAACAAGTTGCTTTGAAACTCTGGATTCAGTGGCTAATTTAGGTGAAACAGTAATTATGCTCATAGATTATACATGTTTGTACAATACATTGCCACATCCAGTCCAAAGTGGGAGGTTTAAAAAATCCTTTCTTAGTCTCCAAACTACCGGCGCAAGGGCCTCACAAGTCCTCAACTGGCAGCTTCATTAAATAGTACTCGCAAAACACCAGTCTCAACGTCAACAGTGAAGTGGCGACTCTGGGATGCTGACCTTCTAGGCAGAGTTGCAAATCTCATGACTGGCAAATAAAAAGAAAAGATTAACATGGGCAAAAGAAAACAGACACTGGACAGAGGAAGATTGGAAAAAAGTGTTATGGACAAACAAATCTAAGTTTGAGGTGTTCGGATCACAAAGAAGAACATTCGTGAGACGCAGAAAAAATTAAAAGATGCTGGAGGAGTGCCTGACACCATCTGTCAAGCATGGTGGAGGCAATGTGATGGTCTGGGGGTGATGGTCATGGGGTGCTTTGGTGGTGGTAAAGTGGGAGATTTGTACAGGGTAAAAGCGATCTTGAAGAAGCAAGGCTATCACTCCATTTTGAAACGCCATGCCATACCCTGTGGACAGCGCTTTATTGGATCCAATTTCATCCTACAATGTCATATCTACAGACATCCATGCCAGGCCTAATACACTGAACACAGCTACAGACAACCATGTCAGGCCTAATACACCGAACACAGCTACAGACAACCATATCAGGCCTAATACACCGAACACAGCTATAGACAACCATGTCAGGCCTAATACACAGAACACAGCTACAGACATCCATGCCAGGCCTAATACACCGAACACAGCTACAGACATCTATGTCAGGCCTAATACACCGAACACAGCTACAAACATCCATGTCAGGCCTAATACACTGAACACAGCTACAGACATCTATGTCAGGTCTAATACACTGAACACAGCTACAGACAACCATGTCAGGCCTAATACACTGAACACAGCTACAGACATCTATGTCAGGCCTAATACACTGAACACAGCTACAGACATCTATGTCAGGCCTAATACACTGAACACAGCTACAGACATCCATGTCAGGCCTAATACACTGAACACAGCTACAGACATCTATGTCAGGCCTAATACACTGAACACAGCTACAGACATCCATGTCAGGCCTAATACACCGAACACAGCTACAGACATCCATGTCAGGCCTAATACACCGAACACAGCTACAAACATCCATGTCAGGCCTAATACACTGAACACAGCTTGACTTACATCCTCACCGCATGCATGTGTCTGACACAGAACAGTGTGCATCATCATAAACACTATCTACACCGGTGACATTAATTTAATTTAAACTGCAATACTACCTCTTGCATGCAGAGAGGGGACCATGTTCAAGCCACTGGTCCATGTAGTGATTACACATGCTTCACACACACACACACACACACACACACACACACACACACACACACACACACACACACACACACACACACACACACACACACACACCACAAATAGATTAATCATATACACACACTGTGACGTTGAGAGAATCGGTGCAGGCCTCCAACACAACATGGACAATTGGGGGGAGAGAAGGGGAGGGGGAGGGGTGCGTGGGAGGAGAGTGAGGATGTGGAGGAGAAGGGGAGGGGGGGGTGCGTGGGAGGAGAATGAGGATGTGGAGGAGAAGGGTTCAACACAGTCTTTTCTCCATCTAGAGGTGAACTCAAGGTCACACACCCAGAGTGAACTCAAGGTCACACACCCAGAATGAACTCAAGGTCACACACCCAGAGTGAACTCAAGGTCACACACCCAGAGTGAACTCAAGGTCACACACTCAAAATGAACTCAAGGTCACACCCCCAGAATGAACTCAAGGCCACACACCCAGAATGAACTCAAGGTCACACACACAGAAAGAACTCAAGGTCACACACCCAGAATGAACTCAAGGTCACACACCCAGAATGACCTCAAGGTCACACACCCAGAATGAACTCAAGGTCACACACCCAGAATGAACTCAAGGTCACACACCCAGAATGAACTCAAGGTCACACACCAGAATGAACTCAAGGTCACACACCAAGAATGAACTCACGGTCCCACACCCAGAATGAACTCACGGTCCCACACCCAGAATGAACTCACGGTCCCACACCCAGAATGAACTCACGGTCCCACACCCAGAATGAACTCACGGTCCCACACCCAGAATGACCTCAAGGTCCCACACCCAGAATGAACTCACGGTCCCACACCCAGAATGAACTCACGGTCCCACACCCAGAATGATCTCAAGGTCACACATCCTTCTGCTCTTTATCTTCTTTGCATGGCGTTCCTTCTTACAGGCCTGTTTACCTTTTGCTCTCCCTCATAGTTGTACTGTACAGGCCTGTTTAACCTTTGCTCTCCCTCATAGTTGTACTGTACAGGCCTGTTTACCCTTTGCTCTCCCTCATAGTTGTACTGTACAGGCCTGTTTACCCTTTGCTCTCCCTCATAGTTGTACTGTACAGGCCTGTTTACCCTTTGCTCTCCCTCATAGTTGTACTGTACAGGCCTGTTTACCCTTTGCTCTCCCTCATAGTTGTACTCTACAGGCCTGTTTACCCTTTGCTCTCCCTCATAGTTGTACTCTACAGGCCTGTTTACCCTTTGCTCTCCCTCATAGTTGTACTGTACAGGCCTGTTTACCCTTTGCTCTCCCTCATAGTTGTACTGTACAGGCCTGTTTACCCTTTGCTCTCCCTCATAGTTGTACTGTACAGGCCTGTTTACCCTTTGCTCTCCCTCATAGTTGTACTGTACAGGCCTGTTTACCCTTTGCTCTCCCTCATAGTTGTACTGTACAGGCCTGTTTAACCTTTGCTCTCCCTCATAGTTGTACTGTACAGGCCTGTTTACCCTTTGCTCTCCCTCATAGTTGTACTGTACAGGCCTGTTTACGCTTTGCTCTCCCTCATAGTTGTACTCTACAGGCCTGTTTACCCTTTGCTCTCCCTCATAGTTGTACTGTACAGGCCTGTTTACGCTTTGCTCTCCCTCATAGTTGTACTCTACAGGCCTGTTTACCCTTTGCTCTCCCTCATAGTTGTACTGTACAGGCGTGTTTACCCTTTGCTCTCCCTCATAGTTGTACTGTACAGGCCTGTTTACCCTTTGCTCTCCCTCATAGTTGTACTGTACAGGCCTGTTTACCCTTTGCTCTCCCTCATAGTTGTACTCTACAGGCCTGTTTACCCTTTGCTCTCCCTCATAGTTGTACTGTACAGGCCTGTTTACCCTTTGCTCTCCCTCATAGTTGTACTGTACAGGCCTGTTTACCCTTTGCTCTCCCTCATAGTTGTACTCTACAGGCCTGTTTACCCTTTGCTCTCCCTCATAGTTGTACTGTACAGGCCTGTTTACCCTTTGCTCTCCCTCATTGTTGTACTCTACAGGCCTGTTTACCCTTTGCTCTCCCTCATAGTTGTACTGTACAGGCCTGTTTACCCTTTGCTCTCCCTCATAGTTGTACTCTACAGGCCTGTTTACCCTTTGCTCTCCCTCATAGTTGTACTGTACAGGCCTGTTTACCCTTTGCTCTCCCTCATAGTTGTACTGTACAGGCCTGTTTACCCTTTGCTCTCCCTCATAGTTGTACTGTACAGGCCTGTTTACCCTTTGCTCTCCCTCATAGTTGTACTCTACAGGCCTGTTTACCCTTTGCTCTCCCTCATAGTTGTACTGTACAGGCCTGTTTACCCTTTGCTCTCCCTCATAGTTGTACTGTACAGGCCTGTTTAACCTTTGCTCTCCCTCATAGTTGTACTGTACAGGCCTGTTTACCCTTTGCTCTCCCTCATAGTTGTACTCTACAGGCCTGTTTACCCTTTGCTCTCCCTCATAGTTGTACTCTACAGGCCTGTTTACCCTTTGCTCTCCCTCATAGTTGTACTGTACAGGCCTGTTTACCCTTTGCTCTCCCTCATAGTTGTACTCTAAAGGCCTGTTTACCCTTTGCTCTCCCTCATAGTTGTACTGTACAGGCCTGTTTACCCTTTGCTCTCCCTCATAGTTGTACTGTACAGGCCTGTTTACCCTTTGCTCTCCCTCATAGTTGTACTGTACAGGCCTGTTTACCCTTTGCTCTCCCTCATAGTTGTACTGTACAGGCCTGTTTACCCTTTGCTCTCCCTCATAGTTGTACTGTACAGGCCTGTTTACCCTTTGCTCTCCCTCATAGTTGTACTGTACAGGCCTGTTTACCCTTTGCTCTCCCTCATAGTTGTACTGTACAGGCCTGTTTACCCTTTGCTCTCCCTCATAGTTGTACTCTACAGGCCTGTTTACCCTTTGCTCTCCCTCATAGTTGTACTCTACAGGCCTGTTTACCCTTTGCTCTCCCTCATAGTTGTACTGTACAGGCCTGTTTACCCTTTGCTCTCCCTCATAGTTGTACTGTACAGGCCTGTTTACCCTTTGCTCTCCCTCATAGTTGTACTGTACAGGCCTGTTTACCCTTTGCTCTCCCTCATAGTTGTACTCTACAGGCCTGTTTACCCTTTGCTCTCCCTCATAGTTGTACTGTACAGGCCTGTTTACCCTTTGCTCTCCCTCATAGTTGTACTGTACAGGCCTGTTTACCCTTTGCTCTCCCTCATAGTTGTACTGTACAGGCCTGTTTACCCTTTGCTCTCCCTCATAGTTGTACTGTACAGGCCTGTTTACCCTTTGCTCTCCCTCATAGTTGTACTGTACAGGCCTGTTTACCCTTTGCTCTCCCTCATAGTTGTACTGTACAGGCCTGTTTACCCTTTGCTCTCCCTCATAGTTGTACTCTACAGGCCTGTTTACCCTTTGCTCTCCCTCATAGTTGTACTGTACAGGCCTGTTTACCCTTTGCTCTCCCTCATAGTTGTACTGTACAGGCCTGTTTACCCTTTGCTCTCCCTCATAGTTGTACTGTACAGGCCTGTTTACCCTTTGCTCTCCCGCATAGTTGTACTGTACAGGCCTGTTTACCCTTTGCTCTCCCTCATAGTTGTACTCTACAGGCCTGTTTACCCTTTGCTCTCCCTCATAGTTGTACTGTACAGGCCTGTTTACCCTTTGCTCTCCCTCATAGTTGTACTGTACAGGCCTGTTTACCCTTTGCTCTCCCTCATAGTTGTACTCTACAGGCCTGTTTACCCTTTGCTCTCCCTCATAGTTGTACTGTGCAGGCCTGTTTACCCTTTGCTCTCCCTCATAGTTGTACTGTACAGGCCTGTTTACCCTTTGCTCTCCCTCATAGTTGTACTGTACAGGCCTGTTTACCCTTTGCTCTCCCTCATAGTTGTACTGTACAGGCCTGTTTAACCTTTGCTCTCCCTCATAGTTGTACTGTACAGGCCTGTTTACCCTTTGCTCTCCCTCATAGTTGTACTGTACAGGCCTGTTTACCCTTTGCTCTCCCTCATAGTTGTACTGTACAGGCCTGTTTACCCTTTGCTCTCCCTCATAGTTGTACTCTACAGGCCTGTTTACCCTTTGCTCTCCCTCATAGTTGTACTCTACAGGCCTGTTTACCCTTTGCTCTCCCTCATAGTTGTACTGTACAGGCCTGTTTACCCTTTGCTCTCCCTCATAGTTGTACTGTACAGGCCTGTTTACCCTTTGCTCTCCCTCATAGTTGTACTCTACAGGCCTGTTTACCCTTTGCTCTCCCTCATAGTTGTACTCTACAGGCCTGTTTACCCTTTGCTCTCCCTCATAGTTGTACTGTACAGGCCTGTTTACCCTTTGCTCTCCCTCATAGTTGTACTGTACAGGCCTGTTTACCCTTTGCTCTCCCTCATAGTTGTACTGTACAGGCCTGTTTACCCTTTGCTCTCCCTCATAGTTGTACTGTACAGGCCTGTTTACCCTTTGCTCTCCCTCATAGTTGTACTGTACAGGCCTGTTTACCCTTTGCTCTCCCTCATAGTTGTACTCTACAGGCCTGTTTACCCTTTGCTCTCCCTCATAGTTGTACTGTACAGGCCTGTTTACCCTTTGCTCTCCCTCATAGTTGTACTCTACAGGCCTGTTTACCCTTTGCTCTCCCTCATAGTTGTACTCTACAGGCCTGTTTACCCTTTGCTCTCCCTCATAGTTGTACTGTACAGGCCTGTTTACCCTTTGCTCTCCCTCATAGTTGTACTGTACAGGCCTGTTTACCCTTTGCTCTCCCTCATAGTTGTACTCTACAGGCCTGTTTACCCTTTG
The DNA here is from genome assembly GCF_013265735.2 of Oncorhynchus mykiss. Classification (NCBI taxonomy): domain Eukaryota; kingdom Metazoa; phylum Chordata; class Actinopteri; order Salmoniformes; family Salmonidae; genus Oncorhynchus; species Oncorhynchus mykiss. The sequence goes on from NC_048588.1 coordinate 40,703,366, forward strand.
CTCTCCCTCATAGTTGTACTCTACAGGCCTGTTTACCCTTTGCTCTCCCTCATAGTTGTACTGTACAGGCCTGTTTACCCTTTGCTCTCCCTCATAGTTGTACTCTACAGGCCTGTTTACCCTTTGCTCTCCCTCATAGTTGTACTCTACAGGCCTGTTTACCCTTTGCTCTCCCTCATAGTTGTACTCTACAGGCCTGTTTACCCTTTGCTCTCCCTCATAGTTGTACTGTACAGGCCTGTTTACCCTTTGCTCTCCCTCATAGTTGTACTGTACAGGACTGTTTACCCTTTGCTCTCCCTCATAGTTGTACTGTACAGGCCTGTTTACCCTTTGCTCTCCCTCATAGTTGTACTGTACAGGCCTGTTTACCCTTTGCTCTCCCTCATAGTTGTACTGTACAGGCCTGTTTACCCTTTGCTCTCCCTCATAGTTGTACTGTACAGGCCTGTTTACCCTTTGCTCTCCCTCATAGTTGTACTCTACCGGCCTGTTTACCCTTTGCTCTCCCTCATAGTTGTACTGTACAGGCCTGTTTACCCTTTGCTCTCCCTCATAGTTGTACTGTACAGGCCTGTTTACCCTTTGCTCTCCCTCATAGTTGTACTCTACAGGCCTGTTTACCCTTTGCTCTCCCTCATAGTTGTACTGTACAGGCCTGTTTACCCTTTGCTCTCCCTCATAGTTGTACTGCACAGGCCTGTTTACCCTTTGCTCTCCCTCATAGTTGTACTGTACAGGCCTGTTTACCCTTTGCTCTCCCTCATAGTTGTACTCTACAGGCCTGTTTACCCTTTGCTCTCCCTCATAGTTGTACTCTACAGGCCTGTTTACCCTTTGCTCTCCCTCATAGTTGTACTGTATAGGCCTGTTTACCCTTTGCTCTCCCTCATAGTTGTACTGTACAGGCCTGTTTACCCTTTGCTCTCCCTCATAGTTGTACTCTACAGGCCTGTTTACCCTTTGCTCTCCCTCATAGTTGTACTGTACAGGCCTGTTTACCCTTTGCTCTCCCTCATAGTTGTACTGTACAGGCCTGTTTACCCTTTGCTCTCCCTCATAGTTGTACTGTACAGGCCTGTTTACCCTTTGCTCTCCCTCATAGTTGTACTCTACAGGCCTCTAACACATTTTTCTTTCATCTCCTTTTTTATTCCAATTGTCTCTTTCTTTCTTTCTCTGTGTATCCCTCTGTCCCTCATATTCTTTATTTCGTTCTGCTCGAATGTGTGTGGCTGTCCCTAGTGATCATAACTGACTTTGTTTGTTGCCTCTCTATCCCCCCCCCCCCCTCTCTCTCTCCACAAATTCCTTTCTCTCCTTCCTCTCCTTTGAGGGATATCAAAGCTAGCACAGAGACAGGGTTCAAGTATGATTTGTTTTCATTGAGATGATTGGAAACAATTTGCGCCTGGTACTCATTACAGAAGGCTTGGATCTCCAGGATGAAAACAGCTGTCGGTACAGTAGTACACATACTGACAAATTACTATGAACAATGACTGTAGCATTAGACACATACACAATATATCACAGGAGGTTGGTGGCACCTTAATTTGGGAGGACTGGCTTGTGGTAATGACTGGAGTGTAATCAGTGGAATGGTATTAAATACATCCAACACATGGTTTCCATGGTTTCCAGGTGTTTGATGCCATTCCATGTGCTCTGTTCCGGACTTTATTCTGAGCCGTTCTCAGGAGTCTCCTGTGGTATATTTTCAAGAACATGTGGAAACCTCTTCAAATTAGTGGATTCAGCTATTTCAGCTACACGCGATGCTAACATTTAGATACTGTATAAAATCGAGCACACAGCCATACACTCTAGATGATCAAACGTTGACAGTAGAATGTCCTTACTGGAGAGCTCAGTGACTTTCAACGTGGCACCGTCATAGGATGCCACCTTTCCAACAAGTCAGTTTGTAAAATGTATGCCCTGCTAGTGCTGCCCCGGTAAACTTTAGTTGCTGTGAAGTGGCAATGTCTAGGAGCAACAATGACTCAGCCACACAAGCTCACAGAACGCGTAGCGCGTGAAAATCGTCTGCCCTCGGTTGCAACACTCACTACTGAGTTCCAAACTGCCTCTGGAAGCAACATCAGCACAAGAACTGTTAGTCGGGAGATTCATGAAATGGGTTTCCATGTCCGAGCAGCCTCTACAACTCTTATTCTACCACTATCTCTATCCCATTCTACCACTATCACTCTCTTATTCTACCACTATCGCTCTCTTATTCTACCACTATCTCTATCCCATTCTACCACTATCACTCTCTTATTCTACCACTATCACTCTCTTATTCTACCACTATCACTCTCTTATTCTACCACTATCTATCTCTTATTCTACCACTATCAATCTCTTATTCTACCACTATCTCTATCCCATTCTACCACTATCGCTCTCTTATTCTACCACTATCTCTATCCCATTCTACCACTATCGTTCTCTTATTCTACCACTATCTCTATCCCATTCTACCACTATCTCTATCCCATTCTACCACTATCACTCTCTTATTCTACCACTATCTCTATCCCATTCTACCACTATCGCTCTCTTATTCTACCACTATCTCTATCCCATTCTACCACTATCGCTCTCTTATTCTACCACTATCTCTATCTTATTCTACCACTATCTCTATCCCATTCTACCACTATCACTCTCTTATTCTACCACTATCACTCTCTTATTCTACCACTATCTCTATCCCATTCTACCACTATCGCTCTCTTATTCTACCACTATCTCTCTCTTATTCTACCACTATCACTCTCTTATTCTACCACTATCACTCTCTTATTCTACCACTATCACTCTCTTATTCTACCACTATCACTCTCTTATTCTACCACTATCTCTATCCCATTCCACCACTATCACTCTCTTATTCTACCACTATCACTCTCTTATTCTACCACTATCACTCTCTTATTCTACCACTATCTCTATCCCATTCTACCACTATCGCTCTCTTATTCTACCACTATCTCTATCCCATTCTACCACTATCACTCTCTTATTCTACCACTATCTCTCTCTTATTCTACCACTATCACTCTCTTATTCTACCACTATCTCTATCCCATTCCACCACTTTCACTCTCTTATTCTACCTCTCTCTCTCTTTTCTACCTCTAGATGACTTAGTCTGCATATCTCTCTATTATTCTACCTCTAGATGACTTATTCTAATTCTCTCTCTCTTATTCTACCTCTAGAGGACTTATTCTACTTCTCTCTCTCTTTACCTCTAGATGACTTATTCTACCTCTCTCTCTCTCTCTTATTCTACCTCTATTGCTCTCTTATTCTAACTATAGATTACTAATTTTCTCTATAGATGGCTTTCTCTCTCTTATTCTAAATGTATATTTCTCTTATTCTACCTATCTCTCTCTATATTATTCTACCTCTAGATTACTTATTCTACCTCTCTCTCTTATTCTACCTCCACTCCCTATCCCTCTACCTTCACTCCCTATCCCTCTATCTTCACTCCCTATTCCTCTCTCTCATTGGACAGCTTTCTCTCTCTTATTCTACATCTATATTTATCTTATTCTACCTATCTCTCTCTCTATTATTCTACCTCTAGATGACTTATTCTACCTCTCTCTCTTATTCTACCTCTACTCCCTATCCCTCTACCTCCACTCCCTATCCCTCTACCTCCACTCCCTATCCCTCTACCTCCACTCCCTATCCCTCTACCTCCACTCCCTATCCCTCTATCTTCGCTCCCTATTCCTTTACCTTTTCTCCCTGTCCCTCTAACTTTGATCCCTATCTATCTGCCCTTGCTCCCTATCCATCTACTCTTGCTCCCTATCCCTCTACCCTTGCTCCCTATCCCTCTACCCTTGCTCCCTATCCCTCTACCCATGCTCCTTATCTATCTACCTTCGCTCCTATCCCTATTCCATTTCTCCCGTGTCCCTCTACCTTTGATCCCTCTACCCTCGCTCCCTATCCCTCTACCCTCGCTCCCTCGCTCCCTATCCCTCTACCCTCGCTCAATCGCTTCCTATCTCTCTATCCACGCTCCCTACCCCTCTTCCCTCGCTACCTAACACTCTACCTCACCAACTCCACTCTCTGACTTCCTCTCGTGGATCTTAATGGACATGATATTTTTTGCAAAATATGTATTAAGTTTAATGCAAATCCAATAGGTTGGTGTCCAATGCTCTTGGTGAATTTAGAATGTGCAGCCAATCTTTCCGAAGGAATGGATACTGTTTAGTTGGTCCCACAGTTATGATGCGACCAACTGTTTTTATTGGAAGGGAATCCTTTTGAATGTTTTTAGAGAAGCAGTTTTTTTTGTTCCCGGATAGGGAGTCAGGGCCTAACTGCCTGTATGTGTACTCTCATGCCCAGAGAGAGAGAGGCCTGTTCCTGGATAGGGAGTGAGGGCCTTTAGGGAAGGAATAGATACTGTTTAGTTGGTCCCACAGTTATGATGCAACCAACTGTTTTTATTAGAAGGGAATCCTCTTGAATGTTTTTAGAGAAGCAGTTTTTTCACATTACTTCAAGACTGTCAGACTGGTAACTAATTTTCCCCCAACGTTGGCCACCCCCTAACATCGGAAACTCTAGCAGTTGGAGGACTAAATCACCTCAAGCTCAACATTTAAATGGACTGGAAAGTTCTGTGACTAAAGACACCCTTCTAGCTAGCTGACCACCAATTTACTCTATGTCAGTTAAGTTAGGTTTTGAGAGTTTTCAAAAAAGTGACATCTATACACATGTTGTTGGACACGCTGCATATTGTAAAATTAGACTGCGCATTTAATATCAAACTTTTTACCTCTGAAATACTGCTAACGGATTTGCTAATGTTGCTAGCTTGGTTACTAAATGTTGATATAACTGATAAGTAAGCAAAAATTGAATATATAGTTAGCGTTAGATAGTGCATATCACAAAAACAACTGGATGTTGTCAAGCTGTACCATATCGAAATTGGAGTCCTCTGACGGGGGAGTTTTGCACAATCTGCAAAAATGTATTTTGAACTTTGAACCATGAACTTTGACACCTATCACTGTAGGCTATGTTTAATCTTACAAAAGCTACATAGACACAGTATTTGTGTCAAATGTTGCAACGTATGCATCAGTGTTAAACTACTTTTCATTACAGAGATCATCAAAGAAAAACCGTGGTTACACTTTCAGTTGCTGTGAAAACTTTCATCGTCACCTTTCAATGCCTGAGCTCTGAAATGGAAATGTTCATACATATTCAGATTGACTTATCTTTCTAAAATGTGTATAGTGTGCCAAGATATTTACTGACATGTATTTAACGCCACAGCATGGAGAAAGTCAAGAGGAAGCAGTGGAGTGAGGTGGATATGTTCCATGCCGTGGAGGACTGGGGGTCAGGGATGGCTATCCGCCACGCTGCCAAGGTTAGTCAGATGGACATGTTCCATGCCGTGGAGGACTGGGGGTCAGGGATGGCTATCCGCCACGCTGCCAAGGTTAGTCAGATGGACATGTTCCATGCCGTGGAGGACTGGGGGGCAGGGATGGCTATCCGCCACGCTGCCAAGGTTAGGCATATTTTGTTTTTTGGAGATTACCACGTATATGTGAATTTTATAAAATATAATAAATATATTTCTTCAACCCATCTTGTGTATTTCTTCCTTTGCTTTCCAATTGGATCTCTGCACCACAAACTCCAACAGCGTTTTAATTGTGGTTGTCAATACACTTAACTGAAATAAAAATGATATTCATTTAAAGTCATTTATATTTTAGTACTAAACTGTTATCTATTTTCCAAAACATAAAATGAATATGTAAAACAAATGATGAGACATTAGCTGGTTACATCACTGAATATGTTGGTGAATAACCATTTTGTAAGATTCCACATGAGGGCACATCGGGCTACACAATGAAAAGTTGACTAGCAAGTCTTTTTTTACCAGAAGGCCAACTAGTCAACTATCTAGTAAACACTTCGGACATGAGGTTGATTTCTCAATTTTGAACAAAATGAAACAGATATGTCTTGTAAATGAACAAAATAGTAAGGTGGCCGATAACTGGGGACCGACCGTATGCCGATAATACGGACATGTTTATTTTTTTGCTCAGCTGTTTATCAAAAAGCTGACAGTAGTATTTCCACTGAAATGTCAAGCATGCTAATTGCTGATCCATTAGCTAACATTTTTACGATACCAATTATCACAAAACATTTATGGCTTAATCACAAGATAACATTGTTGAAGGTAATATATTTCTTAAACGCCTTTGAATATGTCAATAATAAGGGGCTCTACGTTATATCCATGGTGATAATTAACGGAATACGTCCTCTACCAGTCTTTCTGTTAGGTTAGTAGATACCCCTACACAAGGTATAACAGGGTCTCTCATATATACAATGAGTATACCAATCATTAGGAACACCTTCATATTATTGACTTTTTGCTCTCAGGACAACCACAATCTGCAGGGGCATGGACTACACAAAGTGTCAAACGCATTCAGGGATGCTAGTCCATGTTGACTCCAATGCTTCGTTGGGTGGTGGACGATTCTTGATATACACGGGAAACTGTGGAGTGTGAAAATCCAAGCAGCATTGACACAAACCGATGACACATGCTACCTCGTTCAAAGGAAAGTAAATCATTTGTCTTGCCCATTCACTCTCTAAATGGTACACATACACAATCCATGTCCCAATGCTCTCTCAAAAACATGTAAATCCTTCTTTAACCTGTCTCCACCCCTTCGTCTAAACTGAAGTAGATCTGACAGGTGACAGTAATAATGGGTCATAGATTTTACCTGGATTCCCCTGGTCAGTCTGTCATAGAAAGAGTAGGAATTCATCATGTTTTGTATTTTCCAGTGTATGAAATGGATGATTGTGTAAAAATATTTTTACAGCAAAAGTGGTTAAATTGATAGATATTGTGACTCACCCTTAACTCAAACAGTGCAGAATTATATAACCCAATATTGGAAGCTCTCATATTGTAGAAATATGGAATACAAGTCAATTGTCTGCCCTACATACAGAAACAAACAACATTAGGATATATTATTAAAGCATTTTGGAAATATAGAGCAATAAACAGTCGGTGGAAAAAAACCATGAATATTTATGATGACTGTAAACTTCACGTTTTGGTAGCTGATCAACAGACATCTGTCCAAGTCAAATGTGCTCTCATTCAATGCTGTTTGGTCCTGCCTGACAAACAAACAGTAACATGTTTATGGTTGTTGGCTATCGTAATCTACTCTAAGGAAAACACCCCCTAAAACTCAAAAAGTACTGAATAATACCTGGCTGGAGGGGGCTGGGCCACGTTAACCCATGTAACCCAATATTACAAGCTCTGATATTGGTCAAATGTGGAATATTTGAGGCTGAAGAGTAAGTTTCACACTCCTCCATGTGCTAGATTCACCCCTCAAACTTATTCAACAGCGACTCCAACGTTGAGCTGAGCACAACTGTAGATCTGGATCACTAGGCACCGCTGTCAAGGAAGTCATGCTGGTGCTTAGCGAGTACCACTTTCCTTCCAATGTGGCACATACCTGGCTCGAACACGGGACCTTTTCTTCACAAACACGAGGACCGTCCTCCCTCAAAGCACAGGTCGCGCTCCCCAAAAGATAGCTATTGACTGGTGCAAACACAGACACTTAAGGCTGAGGAGTAATTTATCTCCTACACAGAGGAGGTTTACATCGACCACTATCTCACAGCCAATCAAAGATCACTATCTCACATCCAATCAAAGATCACTATCTCACATCCAATCAAAGACCACTATCTCACATCCAATCAAAGACCACTATCTCACAGCCAATCAAAGATCACTATCTCACATCAAGTCAAAGATCACTATCTCACAGCCAATCAAAGATCACTATCTCACATCCAATCAAAGACCACTATCTCACAGCCAATCAAAGATCACTATCTCACATCCAATCAAAGACCACTATCTCACATCCAATCAAAGACCACTATCTCACATCCAATCAAAGACCACTATCTCACATCCAATCAAAGACCACTATCTCACATCCAATCAAAGACTACTATCTCAAATGTTCTTTCTCCCTCTCTTTCTCCATCTCCCTCTTTCTCCTTCTCCCTCTCCATCTCCCTCTCTTTCTCCCTCTCAATCTGTCTTAAAAAAAGTGTTAACCTTTATTTAACTGAGGAGTAATTTATCTCCTACACAGAGGAGGTGGGGCTGATCAAGCATGGTTCACAAAGACCACTATCTCACAGCCAATCAAAGATCACTATCTCACATCCAATCAAAGACCACTATCTCAAATGTTCTAACTCTCCCTCTCTTTCTCCTTCTCCCTCTACATCTCCCTCTCTTTCTCCCTCTCAATCTGTCTTAAAAAAAACTGTTAACCTTTATTTCAATAGGCAAGTCAGTTAAGAACAAATTCTTATTTACAATGACGGCCAAACCCGGACGAAGCTGGGACAATTGTGCGCCGCCCACTGGGACTGTCTCCCTCTCTCTCTACCTCTCTGTTTTTTATTTTTTATTTCACCTTTATTTAACCAGGTAGGCTAGTTGAGAACAAGTTCTCATTTACAACTGCGACCTGGCCAAGATAAAGCAAAGCATTGCGACAGAGACAACAACACAGAGTTACACATGGAGTAAACAATAAACAAGCCAATAACACAATAAACAAGTCAATGACACAGTAGGAAAAAAAGTCTTTATACAGTGTGTGCAAAAGGCATGAGGAGGTAGGCAATAAATAGGCCATAGGAGTGAATAATTACATTTTAGCAGATTAACACTGGAGTGGTAAATGAGCAGATGATGATGTGCAAGTAGAAATACTGGTGTGCAAAAGAGCAGAAAAGTAAATAAAATAAAAACAGTATGGGGATGAGGTAGGTAGATTGGGTGGGCTATTTACAGATGGACTATGTACAACTGCAGCGATCAGTTAGCTGCTCATATAGTTGACGTTTAAAGTTGGTGAGGGAAATAAAAGTCTCCAAATTCAGCGATTTTTGCAATTCGTTCCAGTCACCGTAATCAGAGAACTGGAAGGAAAGGCAGCCAAATGAGGTGTTGGCTTTGGGGATGATCAGTGAGATATACCTGCTGGAACGTGTGTTACGTGTCGGTGTTGTTATCGTGACCAGTGAACTGAGATAATGCGAATAGCTAGCATAGACTTATAGATGACCTGGAGCCAGTGGGTCTGGCGACGAATATGTAGCGAGGGCCAGCCGACTAGCGCATACAGGTCCCAGTGGTGGGTGGTAAAAGGTGATTTGGTAACAAAATGGATGGCACTGTGATAGACTGCATCCAGTTTGCTGAGTAGAGTATTGGAAGCTATTTTGTAGATGACATCGCCGAAGTCGAGGATCGGTTGGATAGTCAGTTTTACTAGGGTAAGTTTGGCGGAGTGAGTGAAGGAGGCTTTGCTTCGAAATAGAAAGACGATTCTAGATTTGATTTTGGATTGGAGATGTTTAATATGAGTCTGGAAGGAGAGATTACAGTCTAACCAGACACCTAGGTATTTGTAGCTGTTCACATATTCTAGGTCGGAACCGTCCAGGGTGGTGATGCTAGTCGGGCGGGCGGGAGTGGGCAGCAAACGGTTGAAAAGCATGCATTTGGTTTTACTAGCGTTTAAGAGCAGTTGGAGGTTGGAGTGTTGTATGGCATTGAAGCTCGTTTGGAGGTTAGTTAACACAGTGTCCAAGGAAGGGGCAGAAGTATACAGAATGGTGTCGTCTGCATAGAGGTGGATCAGGGAATCGCCCGCAGCAAGAGCGCCTCATTGATATATACAGTGAAAAGAGTTGGCTCGAGAATTGAACCCTGTGGTACCCCCATAGAGTCTGCCAGATGTCCAGATAATATGCCCTCCAATTGGACACACTGAACTCTGTCTGCAAAGTAGTTGGTGAACCAGGCAAGGCAGTCATTAAAAAACCAAGGCTATCGAGTCTGCCGATAAGATTACGGTGAATGGTCGATGAAGGTCGATGAAGACGTTTGCACAGTACTGTCTCTTATCGATGGCGGTTATGATATTGTTTAGTACCTTGAGCGTGTCTGAGGTGACCGGTTCGGACACCGGATTGAACAGCGGAGAAGGTACGGTGGGATTCGAAATGGTCAGTATTCTGTTGATTAACTTGGCTTTCGAAGGCAGGGCAGGATGGATATAGGTCTGTAACAGTTTGGGTCTAGGGTGTCACTCCCTTTGATGAGGGGGATGACCGTTGCAGTTTTCCAATCTTTAGGGATCTCGGACGATATGAAAGAGAGGATAAACAAGCTGGTAATAGGTGTTGCAATAATGGCGACGGATAGTTTTCGAAAGAGAGGGTCCAGATTGTCTAGCCCAGCTGATTTGTACGGGGGGGGGGGGGGGGGGATAGCCAGGAGGAAGGCATGGCCAGCCGTTGACAAATGCTTATTGAAATTTTCGATTATCATGGATTTATCAGTGGGGACCGTGTTACCTAGCCTCAGTGCAGTGGGCAGCTGGGAGGAGGTGCTCTTGTTGTCTATGGACTTTACAGTGTCCCAAAACTTTTTGCAGTTAGAGCTAAAGGATGCGAATTACTGCTTGAAATGACTGACTGCGTGTATTGGTTCCTGACTTCCCTGAACCGTTGCATGTCGCGGGGACTATTTGATGCTATTGCAGTCCGCCACAGGATGTTTTTGTGCTGGTCAAGGGCAGTCAGGTCTGGAGTGAACCAAGGGCTATATCTGTTCTTAGTTCTGCATTTTTTGAAAGGGGCATGCTTATCTAAGATGGTGAGGAAATTACTTTTAAAGAATGAACAGGCATCCTCGACTGACGGGATGAGGTCAATATCCTTCCAGGATACCCGGGCCAGATCGATTAGAAAGGCCTGCTTGCAGAAGTGTTTTAGGGAGCGTTTGACAGTGATGGTCGCTTGACCGCGGACCCATAGCGGATACAGGCAATGAGGCAGTGATCGCTGAGATCCTGAAAGAAAACAGCAGAGGTGTATTTGGAGGGCAAGTTGGTCAGGATAATGTCTATCAGGGTTCCCATGTTTACGAATTTAGGATTGTACCTGGTGGGTTCCTTGATGATTTGTGTGAGATTGAGGGCATCTAGCTTAGATTGTAGGACTGTTAAGCATATCCCAGTTTAGGTCACCTAACAGAACGAGCTCTGAAGCTAGATGGGGGGCAATCAATTCACAAATGGTGTCCAGGGCACAGCTGGGAGAGGAGAGGGGTCGATAGCAGGCGGCAACAGTGAGAGACTTATTTCTGGAGAGGTTCATTTTAAAAATTAGAAGTTCAAACTGTTTGGGTATAGACCTGGAAAGTATGACAGAACTTTGCAGGCTATCTCTGCAGTAGATTGCCCCCTCTCTTTGTATATCTCCCTCTCTTTCTCCCTTGCCCTCTCCCTCTATCTCTCTCCCTCTCTCTCCCAATCTTTCTATCTCTCCCTCTCTTTCTCCTTTGCCGTCTCCCTCGCTTTCTCCCTTGCCTTCTCCCTCTCTCTCTCTCCCTCTGTCCCCAATCTTTCTACCTCTCCCTCTCGTTCTCCTTTGCCGTCTTCCTCGCTTTCTCCCTTGCCCTATCCCTCTCTTTCTCCCTTCCCCTTCTTTCTCACATACCCACATGCAAGCTCACACACACCATAATCAGAGACCTCATTGGAATTGTTTCGTCAGTAAATGGGTTGTGATGTGCACAGCACAGCAGTAGAGTTTATACTACAATTAGAGTCCTAATCATAATCATTGTTAGATTTCTTCTCCTCTCCTTTAGAGCTGGGGGACATTTATGCCAATTTACATCATTACGGTAATTGCCAAACGCCTGCTAGCATGCCGGCTAATGCCAACTAGCCAATCCAAGCTCCCCGCTAACTCTCATTAGCCATTGATTAGCTACCGCCACAACCATGGCTAACTTACAACCGCATGCAGCTAACACACACACACACACACACACACACACACACACACACACACACACACACACACACACACACAAACAAGATCTCACTGTTTGACCAATTTGACTTCAGATTCCAACGTTTGTCCATGTTTCTCAGAACGTCACATGTGGAACTTGCTCCAAAAGTTCAATTTCTTGTTGTTTTGTACACTCCTCAGCTGTCCCTGGCGCCTCGCGGTTGGCCAAGTTTAGGCAATACTTTTGAATGGTTAAGTAAAAGGGTTAAGGTATGGGATGGGGAAAGAAAGAAGAAAAAGGTTCCTATCGTTGGAATTGAACACGCTACCCTCGGACACAGATCTCGCGGCTTACGCCCAACCTCCACCTCCCTGTCCTCAACGCCCTAGCAAAACCCTGCTTGATGGTAATAGCACTCACCATTGCCCCTAGTGGATGGTTTTGAAGGCATCTACCGACGTACTGGGTACTTGTACAGACGTCGGACATCGAAGTGGAGCGACCTGGCTGAACACACACACACAAACACAAGCACACACCACACCACCAATTGATTAATTTAGGAGAAGCGGAATGGGTTTGTAAAAACTTGGATGCCATCTCCAGGAGCGTCACAGCCACGAAGGGAAACTATATAGCCAGTGTTCCTGGGAAGAGATCAGCGCTGCGCTTCATTAGCATTTGAATGAGTACAATGATGGAATACACACAGACACATACACACACACACACACACACACACATACACACACACACACACACACACACACACACACACACACACATACACACAGACAAACAGATGTATTACATTTTACACTCCAATAAACTGCGGTAATTATCATGAGAGGTTAAATTGGCTCCCTGAGAGGCCTGGAAAAAAATTACTGTCAATTTAAATGCAGAACAAGAGTTACCTCTCATTAAGATAGTCCATGAATTGATTATTTACTCGGTCTATCTCTGCCAAATAATAGTGTTGCAGAAATATGAACGAGCGGCAGTCCTCACTTGGTTTGGACATTTAATTCACATTCGTCATGGATCAATCAACCAATCAATCAATCACTCAATCAATCAATCAATCAACCAATCAATCAATCAATCACTCAATCACTCAATCACTCAATCAATCACTCAATCAATCAATCAATCAATCAATCAATCAAATGTATTTATACACTTTATACACTTTTTTACATCAGCAGACGTCCCAATGTGCTAACAATGGATACCTGTTATCTCCTCATGGTATGACTGCTATAGGATCGATCAATATGTTTTCAAAATTGTATTTATTGTGTCTGACAATGACTGCATCTGATTCTATTTCTCTCAACTTCAGCGTGAAAAAACAGACACACATAAACAGCTTATAGAAAGCGGCTTCCTTGTTTTATCGTTAAAACTCCGTTTTACACATCATGTTCCCTAATGTTCTATCGGCTGTTTGCTTTCAACCCACAAAATAAAGTTTATTCACAATTATCTCTCCCAAAACAGACTGACCAACAGGTTTATCAAACTGCTGTCATTCTAAAGAGCTGAGTCAGTGCCAATTTTACTGGTTTAGAACCCCACTTTATACACGGTATCTGTCTCTGGTAAAGCACTGCATCTCAGTGCTAGAGGCATCACTACAGACCCTGGTTTGATTACAGGCTGTATCACAACCGGCCGTGATTGGGAGTCCCATAGGGCGGTGCAGAGCTGGCCTAGCAACGTCCGGGTTAGGGATTGCCGGGTGTAGGCCTTCATTGTAAATACGATTTTGTTTTTAACTGACTTGCCTAGTTAAATAAAGGTTAAATAAAAAAAATAAAAAAATATAGAGCTGATGGTAACTGTAAACTACGGTGAGTCAGACAGGACAGACAGTACAGACGGAAAGACTCAGTCAGAGACAGTGTGTGTGTATAGATTCATGTCTTTGGACTACAGTTAGAGAGCCGTGTTAATAGAGGTCTCTGTGGGTCAGACGGATGGGAAGGGCCTTTACCCTCTGTGTGTTGTTTGGACGAACAAGTCCTCTGCTGATGCCAAATTATCCTGGAGAGTTATTACTGTGAAGAGGTGATGAGACCTACTGACCTGCTACAGAGGATCATTTACAGACACACTGACCCCCTCACCCTCATATTGTCACACACACGCACGCACGCACGCACACACACACACACACACACACACACACACACACACACACACACACACACACACACACACTATAGTCTATTTCGCTAACGGTAGCCAACGGCCAGTGAAGAGATGATGAGAGAGGGAGAAGACAAAAAAGGGAATTGTGATATTGATACACACACACACACACACACACACACACACACACACACACACACACACACACACACACACACACACACACACACACACACACAGTACTGTCATTGTGGCCACATTGATTGGACAGGAAAAGAGTCATGTTTATCATGTGGTTCTACTGTGATGTACACTGCAAGTTAACTTTGAACTTCTTCATTGTAATTGTCCTCATAATCTAAGAAGGCAAGTGAAGCATATACACCATTATGAGTGTCATGGTCAATCACCCAGCCAGGTCACCCCGGGATACAAGTCAGTATTCGACGTCCATCCGTGTATGAGGACGTCGGGAGATGACTTGGGAAACTGCCACCAGGGGAAACAGTGAGCGCTGTAACCTTCACGTAGGTTTCCACCTCATCTCCCAACACCCTCCGACATGGATGGACGTCCAATACTGACTTATGTCACATGTGACCTGGTTGACCATTTTTATTTCTCTGTGTCCAGTAATGAAGGAAGGTAGAGTTAGGTTCCCAGGCCAATTCCATCTAGCCATAGCACAAGGACTGGAAGTCTATGGGTATCAGCAAGCAACATGATGTAAGAAGCCCTTTCCAGTGGATCTAGCTGCTAGATGGAACTACAGATATGGCTAAAAATCACATTAGAAACACACTACACTCTCAGCTAGAGCTAATGGTTAGAGACTCACTATACTTCTCAGCCTTCCACCCAGGCAAAGTCACAGTCGTCCTACTCCTTGCATTGTGCATCCTCAGAGGAAGAACTCAGTACCTTCCCTCTTCTTTAACCTGCTCTTTCTCTTTCTTACGGCTCTCTCTAATTATATTTACTATTTCAGTGTTATAGACAGACAGACAGACAGACAGACAGACAGACAGACAGACAGACAGACAGACAGACAGACAGACAGACAGACAGACAGACAGACAGACAGACAGACAGACAGACAGACAGACAGACAGACAGACAGACAGAGAGACAGACAGACAGACAGACAGACAGACAGACAGACAGACAGACAGACAGACAGACAGACAGACAGACAGACAGACAGACAGACAGACAGACAGACAGACAGACAGACAGACAGACAGACAGACAGACAGACAGACAGACAGACAGACAGTTTAGTAGTCACATGCACAGGGTCACAGATGTAACCACAGGGTAACAGTGAAATTCATATGCTCCGAGCTCCAGAAGTGCAGTTTAAAAAGAGAAGGGAATGAGACAATAATCAAAAAATAATAACAATATTAATATATGCCAATTGAAAACTGGAACACTGATAAATATCCATAAAGAGAGCAGCAGTGTCCTGCGACATCTGGTGTTGTAGATGTCCTGGAGGACAGACAGTAAGGAGCCAATGGTGTGTTCGGCTGAGCGTAACACCCTCTGTCGAGCCTTGCGGTCAGCGGCGGTGGAGTTGCCGTACCAGACGGATGCAGCCCGACAGTAGGCTCTTGATGGTGTTCCTGTAGAACAGTGTGAGGGCCCACGGGGACAGGCCACATTTCTTCAGCCTTCTGAGGTTGAAGAGTCGCGGCCGTGCCTTCTTCACCATGGTGTCTGTGTGGTTTGACCATTTCAGCTCATCAGAGATCTTCCTCCTTCCTCATCATTCTTCTTCTTTTCCTACTCCACATCATCCTCCCCCTTCCTCATCATTCCTCTTCTCCTACTCCACATTATCCTGCTCCTTCCTCATCATTCTTCTTCTCCTACTCCACATCATCCTCATCCTTCCTCACGTCTCTTCTTCTTCTCCTACTCCACATCCTCCTCATCCTTCCTCACCTCTCTTCTTCTTCTCCTACTCCACATCCTCCTCATCCTTCGTCACCTCTCTTCTTCTTTTCCTACTCCACATCATCCTCATCCTTCCTCACGTCTCGTCTTCTTCTCCTACTCCACATCATCCTCCTCCTTCCTCATCATTCTTCTTCTCCTACTCCACATCATCCTCCTCCTTCCTCATCATTCTTCTTCTCCTACTCCACATCATCCTCCTCCTTCCTCATCATTCTTCTTCTCCTACTCCACATCATCCTCCTCCTTCCTCATCATTCTTCTTCTTCTCCTACTCCACATCATCCCCCCCTTCCTCATCATTCCTCTTCTCCTACTCCACATTATCCTGCTCCTTCCTCATCATTCCTCTTCCTCTACTCCACATCATCCTCCTCCTTCCTCATCATTCCTCTTCTTCTACTCCACATCATCCTCCTCCTTCCTCATCATTCTTCTTCTCCTACTCCACATCATCCTCATCCTTCATCACCTCTCTTCTTCTTCTCCTACTCCACATCATCCTCCTCCTTCCACATCATTCTTCTTCTCCTACTCCACATCATCCTCCTCCTTCCTCATCATTCTTCTTCTCCTACTCCACATCATCCTCCTCCTTCCTCATCATCCTCCTTCCCTCCCCCCATTTCCTCCCTCTCCTTCCCTTTCCCCTCTTCCCTCCTGGTATATATCATTTGTGTTAATATCTACCCCTTCTTCTTCCACTTGTGGGTGTTCAGTGTTAAGAACATGCTGATATGGTCCCCCTCTTCTTCCTGTGGATGTGACCTCATTATTGGAGCATTTCCACCTGAACCCTACTTAGGGCTGTGGCGGTCTCGACACTTTGTCAGCCGGTAATTGTCATGCGAACGACTGCCGGTTCACACTAATTGACCACAAATTAACATAAACATGTTTAGCATCTCTGGGCTTCCATACAAGCTCGTCATGCAAACCTTTGGAACATCTACATTATAAAATGTCTAATAAATCCATTTAATATATCCTAAACCAAAACCCCATTATTTATTGTGATCTAATATCTTATAAATCAAACGTATGGGCTGCATAAACGTATGGGCTGCATAAACATATGGACTGCATGAACGTATGGACTGCATAAACGTATGGGCTGCATAAACGTATGGGCTGCATAAACATATGGACTGCATAAACGTATGGGCTGCATAAACGTATGGGCTGCATAAACGTATGGGCTGCATAAACGTATGGGCTGCATAAACGTATGGGCTGCATAAACATATGGACTGCATAAACGTATGGGCTGCATAAACGTATGGGCTGCATAAACGTATGGGCTGCATAAACGTATGGACTGCATAAACATATGGGCTGCATAAACGTATGGGCTGCATAAACTTATGGGCTGCATAAACGTATGGGCTGCATAAACGTATGGACTGCATAAACGTATGGGCTGCATAAACGTATGGGCTGCATAAACGTATGGACTGCATAAACATATGGACTGCATGAACGTATGGGCTGCATGATGCGACTCTGTCCAAGGCTTGCTCTGGTGCTCCGTGCCTGGTCTGGTGCTCCGTGCCTGGTCTGGTGCTCCGTGCCTGGTCTGGTGCTCCGTGCCTGGTCTGGTGCTCCGTGCCTGGTCTGGTGCTCCGTGCCTGGTCTGGTGCTCCGTGCCTGGTCTGGTGCTCCGTGCCTGGTCTGGTGCTCCGTGCCTGGTCTGGTGCTCCGTGCCTGCTCTGGTGCTCCGTGCCTGCTCTGGTGCTCCGTGCCTGGTCTGGTGCTCCGTGCCTGGTCTGGTGCTCCCAGCCTGCTCTGGTGCTAAGAAACCAGTGTGTCTTACTCACACATTCAAACACATACACACCAAACAGCCTTTGAGTAGCCAGCTGCTTGCTCTATGTTTTCGCTTTCGCTTTCGCTCTCTCTCTCTCTCTCTCTCTCTCTCTCTCTCTCTCTCTCTCTCTCTCTCTCTCATTCTCTCTCTCTCTCTATCGCTCTAACAATGGACTTTTCTGCTGCTTCCCTCACGGACCGAGTCCATAAGAGGGCAGGTCTGGTTGTCCTTTAGGTAATTTATGCATATTGGATCCGGGGCTCATTTCAGAACCGGACCTATTCCTCCACCACCATTTGTCCTCGTCATTCAGATTATTCCAATTCAATCATGAATTGACAATAGAGCGCTGAGTACGAGGCCATAAGCAAGTTTGGTAGTCTACCTATCAGCGCCATTCATTTGCACAGTTTTGGATGGTATTGCCGTCATCAACGGTTACAGGAAATTTGACTGCAGTAATACGGTCCCTGCGACAGCCCTTGATTTTTTACCCAAACCAGGGTGTCACCAGTCGTAATGCTAATGTAAACTTTAGCGTTATTTTGGGGAACTGTGTTTCCATCAGGTGTGTTACACTAAAGAGTTGTGAAGAGCAGAATCAACAAACTTACGCATCATCCAGATGTGTTTTAACAGTTAACAATTGTTATGTAAATGCTAGCTGAAGAGTACCATTGGCCCGGCCTTGCCCCCAGGTCAGAGCAGGTCCACTGAGGACATGGCCCAGAGAGAGAGTGGGCAATCGGACTAAGGAAGGTGGGTACCAGGCAGAAAAGTACCATTGGCCCAGCCTTGCCCCCAGATCAGAGCAGGTCTACTGAGGACATGGCCCAGAGACACTGGAGCAGGACGTTGGAGCAGGACACTGGAGCAGGGTCGTGGAGGTGGAAAGATTCAACTCTGAGCCGTTTGGTTAAAACATTGGTCACAGTTTCATACGTTCGTCTTATACGTTCTATGTTAAAGCACTCTTTAAATGATGTATTGTTCAGCTCGGCACACACACGCACGCACAATATCTGAAATAGAAAATGTCCTTGCAGCTTAATAGAGCAGACATTATCTACTAACGGATAAAAGTCAGGTAGAGAAAAGATCAGTCCATCACTCCTAAACTCAGAGTCGATAAAGAAATAACATTTTCCTCAAGTATGTGTGAGAGAGAAAGTGAGAGACACAGGGAGTCAGTTTTGAAGGGTGGAAGAGGGCTGAGAGAGATAAAGGGAGACAGTTTTGAAAGGAGGGAGAGAGGGCTGAGAAAGACACAGGGAGTCCGTTTTGAAGGGAGGAGAGAGGGCTGGGAGAGGAACAGGGAGAGTTTGAAGGGAGGAGAGAGGGCTGAGAGAGACACAGGGAGACAGTTTTGAAAGGAGGGCGAGAGGGCTGAGAGACATACAGGGATAGTTTTGAAGGGAGGAGAGAGGGCTGAGAGAGACACAGGGAGTCAGTTTTGAAAAGAGGGAGAGAGGGGTGAGAGAGATACAGGGAGAGAGGACTGAGAGAGACACAGGGAGACAGTTTTGAAGAGAGGGAGAGAGGGCTGTGAGAGACACAGGGAGACAGTTTTGAAGAGAGGGAGAGAGGGCTGAGAGAGATACAGGGAGAGTTTTGAAAGGAGGAGAGAGGGCTGAGAGAGCTACAGGGAGTCCGTTTTGAAGGGAGGAGAGAGGGCTGAGAGAGACACAGGGAGACAGTTTTGAAGGGAGGAGAGAGGGCTGAGAGAGATACAGGGAGACAGTTTTGAAGAGAGGGAGAGAGGGCTGAGAGAGATAAAAGGGGAGATTTGAAGGGAGGAGAGAGGGCTGAGAGAGAAACAGGGAGTCAGTTTTGAAAGGAGGCAGAGTGGTCTGAGAGAGACACAGGGAGTGTTTTGAAGGGAAGAGAGAGGGGTGAGAGAGATACAGGGAGAGTTTTGAAAGGAGGAGAGAGGGCTGAGAGAGCTACAGGGAGTCAGTTTTGAAGGGAGGAGAGATGGCTGAGAGAGACAGGGGGAGTTTTGAAGGGAGGAGAGAGGGCTGAGAGAGATACAGGGAGACAGTTTTTAAAGGAGGGAGAGAGGCCTGAGAGAGACACAGGGAGACAGTTTTGAAGAGAGGGAGAGAGGGCTGAGAGAGATACAGGGAGATAGTTTTGAAAGGAGGCAGAGAGGGCTGAGAGAGACACAGGGAGTGTTTTGAAGGGAAGAGAGAGGGGTGAGAGACACAGGGAGTCAGTTTTGAAAAGAGGGAGAGAGGGGTGAGAGAGATACAGGGAGAGAGGACTGAGAGAGACACAGGGAGACAGTTTTGAAGAGAGGGAGAGAGGGCTGAGAGAGACACAGGGAGACAGTTTTGAAGAGAGGGAGAGAGGGCTGAGAGAGATACAGGGAGAGTTTTGAAAGGAGGAGAGAGGGCTGAGAGAGCTACAGGGAGTCCGTTTTGAAGGGAGGAGAGAGGGCTGAGAGAGACACAGGGAGACAGTTTTGAAGGGAGGAGAGAGGGCTGAGAGAGATACAGGGAGACAGTTTTGAAGAGAGGGAGAGAGGGCTGAGAGAGACACAGGGAGTGTTTTGAAGGGAAGAGAGAGGGGTGAGAGAGACACAGGGAGACAGTTTTGAAGGAAGGGAGAGAGGGCTGAGAGAGACACAGGGAGACAGTTTTGAAGGAATGGAGAGAGGGCTGAGAGAGGCAAAGGGAGACAGTTTTGAATGGAGGGAGAAAGGGGTGATGTGTGGAGTAGGCAGTGTCTTGTTTGGAGTCAGTATTCCCCTGACTTCTAAGAGTCCACCAGCTCACCCTACCCTACTACACCACAGCCCTAACCCTCACCTCCATACCCAGTTGGAGTTAACACTTTATTTTGATAGTCCATCTGTATATGCTCAACAGACCAACTAAAGACTATCAGTAACATTTCAACTAACTATCTACTAGCCTTAACCCTAACCTTAACCATTACCCTAACACTTATTCTGAACCTGACCCTAACCAAATCCTAACCCTAAACCAAACCTTAACCCTTACCCTAACCCTTATTCTAAACCTAACCCTAACCTAACCATAACCCTAACCTTATCCTTAACCCTTACCCTAACCCTTATTGTAAACCTAACCCTAAGCTAACCCTAGCCCTAGCCCTAACCCTAAACCTAACCTTAATCTTTACTCTAACCCTTATTCTAAACCTAACCCTAACCTAACCATAACCCTAACCTTATCCTTAACCCTTACCCTAACCCTTATTGTAAACCTAACCCTAAGCTAACCCTAGCCCTAGCCCTAGCCCTAAACCTAACCTTAATCTTTACTCTAACCCTTATTCTAAACCTAACCCTAACCTAACCATAACCCTAACCTTATCCTTAACCCTTACCCTAACCCTTATTGTAAACCTAACCCTAAGCTAACCCTAGCCCTAGCCCTAGCCCTAAACCTAACCTTAATCTTTACTCTAACCCTTATTCTAAACCTAACCCTAACCTAACCATAACCCTAACCTTATCCTTAACCCTTACCCTAACCCTTATTGTAAACCTAACCCTAAGCTAACCCTAGCCCTAGCCCTAGCCCTAAACCTAACCTTAATATTTACTCTAACCCTTATTCTAAACCTAACCCTAACCTAACCATAACCCTAACCTTATCCTTAACCCTTACCCTAACCCTTATTGTAAATCTAACCCTAAGCTAACCCTAGCCCTAGCCCTAACCCTAAACCTAACCTTAATCTTTACTCTAACCCTTATTCTAAACCTAACCCTAACCTAACCATAACCCTAACCTTATCGTTAACCCTTACCCTAACCCTTATTGTAAACCTAACCCTAAGCTAACCCTAGCCCTAGCCCTAAACCTAACCTTAATCTTTACTCTAACCCTTATTCTAAACCTAACCCTAACCTAACCATAACCCTAACCTTATCCTTAACCCTTACCCTAACCCTTATTGTAAACCTAACCCTAAGCTAACCCTAGCCCTAGCCCTAGCCCTAAACCTAACCTTAATATTTACTCTAACCCTTATTCTAAACCTAACCCTAACCTAACCATAACCCTAACCTTATCCTTAACCCTTACCCTAACCCTTATTGTAAACCTAACCCTAAGCTAACCCTAGCCCTAGCCCTAACCCTAAACCTAACCTTAATCTTTACTCTAACCCTTATTCTAAACCTAACCCTAACCTAACCATAACCCTAACCTTATCGTTAACCCTTACCCTAACCCTTATTGTAAACCTAACCCTAAGCTAACCCTAGCCCTAGCCCTAGCCCTAGCCCTAAACCTAACCTTAATCTTTACTCTAACCCTTATTCTAAACCTAACCCTAACCTAACCATAACCCTAACCTTATCCTTAACCCTTACCCTAACCCTTATTGTAAACCTAACCCTAAGCTAACCCTAGCCCTAGCCCTAGCCCTAAACCTAACCTTAATCTTTACTCTAACCCTTATTCTAAACCTAACCCTAACCTAACCATAACCCTAACCTTATCCTTAACCCTTACCCTAACCCTTATTGTAAACCTAACCCTAAGCTAACCCTAGCCCTAGCCCTAGCCCTATACCTAACCTTAATCTTTACTCTAACCCTTATTCTAAACCTAACCCTAACCTAACCATAACCCTAACCTTATCCTTAACCCTTACCCTAACCCTTATTGTAAACCTAACCTTAATCTTTACTCTAACCCTTATTCTAAACCTAACCCTAACCTAACCATAACCCTAACCTTATCCTTAACCCTTACCCTAACCCTTATTCTAAACCTAACCTTAATCTTTACTCTGACCCTTATTCTAAACCTAACTCAAACTGTAACCTTAGCAGCCAGTTTCTTATCAACAGAGAGTCAGTTGTTTATCAACAGATAGTCAGTTGTTTATCAACAGAGAGTCAGGTTTTTATCAACAGATAGTCAGGTTTTTATCAACAGATAGTCAGTTGTTTATCAACAGATAGTCAGTTGTTTATCAACAGATAGTCAGTTGTTTATCAACAGATAGTCAGTTGTTTATCAACAGATAGTCAGGTTTTTATCAACAGATAGTCAGGTTTTTATCAACAGATAGTCAGTTGTTTATCAACAGATAGTCAGGTTTTTATCAACAGATAGTCAGTTGTTTATCAACAGATAGTCAGTTGTTTATCAACAGATAGTCAGTTGTTTATCAACAGATAGTCAGGTTTTTATCAACAGATAATCAGTTGTTTATCAACAGATAGTTTGTGGCTGGTAACACAACTATTCAACCAAAGTGTGCCAGGGTTTGTATTTGGAGAGGATATGCTGATCCTAGATCTGTGCCTAATGCTAACTTCTACCCATAGCTAACCAGATGAGGGGACATACAGTGCCTTGCGAAAGTATTCGCCCCCCTTGAACTTTGCGACCTTTTGCCACATTTCAGGCTTCAAACATAAAGATATAAAACTGTATTTTTTTGTGAAGAATCAACAACAAGTGGGACACAATCATGAAGTGGAACGACATTTATTGGATATTTCAAACTTTTTTAACAAATCAAAAACTGAAAAATTGGGCGTGCAAAATTATTCAGCCCCCTTAAGTTAATACTTTGTAGAGCCACCTTTTGCTGCGATTACAGCTGTAAGTCGCTTGAGGTATGTCTCTATCAGTTTTGCACATCGAGAGACTGAAATTTTTTCCCATTCCTCCTTGCAAAACAGCTCGATCTCAGTGAGGTTGAATGGAGAGCATTTGTGAACAGCAGTTTTCAGTTCTTTCCACAGATTCTCAATTGGATTCAGGTCTGGACTTTGACTTCCACAGAAACACATGATGCAGAACAACAGAAACAACAGAAACACATGATGCAGAAACAGAAACAACAGAAACACATGATGCAGAACAACAGAAACACATGATTTATTTATTTGTATTATACTTTTTTATTTCACCTTTATTTAACCAGGTAGGCTAGTTGAGATCAAGTTCTCATTTACAACTGCGACCTGGCCAAGATAAAGCATAGCAGTGTGAACAGACAACAACACAGAGTTACACAGAGTTAACAATAAACAAGTCAATAACACAGTAGAAAAATAAAGAGTCTATATACTTTGTGTGCAAAAGGCATGAGGAGGTAGGTGAATAATTACAATTTAGCAGATTAAAACTGGAGTGATAAATGATCAGATGGGCATGTGCAAGTAGAGATACTGGTGTGCAAAAGAGCAGAAAAGTAAATAAACAAAAACAGTATGGGGATGAGGTAGGTGAATTGGGCGGGCTATTTACCGATAGACTATGTACAGCTGCAGTTTAGCTGTTCAGATAGCAGAACAACAGACACACATGATGCAGAACAACAGACACACAGGATGCAGAACAACAGACACACATGATGCTGTAACGGTTTTCTTCCTGGGAAGGAGAGGAGGACCAAAATGCAGCGTGGTTATTTATAAACATCTTTAATGAAAGATGAAAACGTGAACACTATACAAAATAAGAAAACGTGGAAAAAAACTAAACAGTCCTAACTTGTGCAAAACACAGAGACAAGAACAATCACCCACAAGATACCTAAAGAACATGGCTGCCTAAATATGGTTCCCAATCAGAGACAACAATAAACACCTGCCTCTGATTGAGAACCATTCCAGGCAACCATAGACTTACCTAGAACACTCAACTGAACACAACCCCATAGACTACAAAACCCCTAGACAAAACAAGACACATAAATCACCCATGTCACACCCTGGCCTAACCAACATAATAAAGAAAACACAGAATACTAAGGCCAGGGCGTGACAGATGCAGAACAACAGACACACATGATGCAGAACAACAGACACACATGATGCAGAACAACAGACACACATGATGCAGAACAACAGACACACATGATGCAGAACAACAGACACACATGATGGAGAACAACAGACACACATGATGCAGAATAACAGACACACATGATGGAGAACAACAGACACACATGATGCAGAACAACAGACACACATGATGCAGAACAACAGACACACATGATGCAGAACAACAGACACATATGATGCAGAACAATGCCATTAACTGCTGGGATGGAGAGTAAGAAGAGAGAATAACAGAAACAGAAACAATCTGTCTCACTGTTATTGATTACTTCTGCCCAGCAGTTTCTCCTGCTGCTGAACTGACCAGGAGAGACGACGGGAGACGACGTGAGGCGAGGTGAGAAAAGATGACAGGAGACGACGTGAGGCGAGGTGAGAACAGATGACAGGAGATGACGTGAGGCGAGGTGAGAACAGATGACAGGAGACCACGTGAGGCGAGGTGAGAACAGATGACAGGAGACCACGTGAGGTGAGAACAGATGACAGGAGACCACGTGAGGCGAGGTGAGAACAGATGACAGGAGACGACGTGAGACAGGCGAGGTGAGAACAGATGACAGGAGACCACGTGAGGCGAGGTGAGAAAAGATGACAGGAGACCACGTGAGGCAGGCGAGGTCAGAACAGATGACAGGAGACCACGTGAGGCGAGGTGAGAACAGATGACAGGAGACCACGTGAGGCGAGGTGAGAACAGATGACAGAAGACCACGTGAGGCGAGGTGAGAACAGATGACAGGAGACGACGTGAGGCGAGGTGAGAACAGATGACAGGAGACCACGTGAGGCGAGGTGAGAACAGATGACAGGAGACGACGTGAGGTGAGGTGAGAACAGATGACAGGAGACCACGTGAGGCGAGGTGAAAACAGATGACAGGAGACCACGTGAGGCGAGGTGAGAACAGATGACAGGAGACGACGTGAGGCGAGGTGAGAACAGATGACAGGAGACCACGTGAGGCGAGGTGAGAACAGATGACAGGAGACCACGTGAGGCGAGGTGAGAACAGATGACAGTAGACGACGTGAGGCGAGGTGAGAACAGACGACAGGAGACGACGTGAGGCGAGGTGAGAACAGATGACAGGAGACGACGTGAGGCGAGGTGAGAACAGATGACAGGAGACGACGTGAGGCAGGCGAGGTGAGAACAGATGACAGGAGACCACGTGAGGCAGGCGAGGTGAGAACAGATGACAGGAGACCACTTGAGGCGAGGTGAGAACAGATGACAGGAGACCACGTGAGGCAGGCGAGGTGAGAACAGATGACAGAAGACCACGTGAGGCGAGGTGAGAACAGATGACAGTAGACGACGTGAGGCGAGGTGAGAACAGACGACAGGAGACGACGTGAGGCGAGGTGAGAACAGATGACAGGAGACGACGTGAGGCGAGGTGAGAACAGATGACAGGAGACGACGTGAGGCAGGCGAGGTGAGAACAGATGACAGGAGACCACGTGAGGCGAGGTGAGAACAGATGACAGGAGACCACGTGAGGCAGGCGAGGTGAGAACAGATGACAGAAGACCACGTGAGGCGAGGTGAGAACAGATGACAGTAGACGACGTGAGGCGAGGTGAGAACAGACGACAGGAGACGACGTGAGGCGAGGTGAGAACAGATGACAGGAGACGACGTGAGGCGAGGTGAGAACAGATGACAGGAGACGACGTGAGGCAGGCGAGGTGAGAACAGATGACAGGAGACCACGTGAGGCAGGCGAGGTGAGAACAGATGACAGGAGACCACGTGAGGCAGGCGAGGTGAGAACAGATGACAGAAGACCACGTGAGGCGAGGTGAGAACAGATGACAGGAGACCACGTGAGGCGAGGTGAGAACAGATGACTGGAGACCACGTGAGGCGAGGTGAAAACAGATGACAGGAGACGACGTGAGGTGAGAACAGATGACAGGAGACCACGTGAGGCGAGGTGAGAACAGATGACAGGAGACCATGTGAGGCAGGCGAGGTGAGAACAGATGACAGGAGACCACGTGAGGCGAGGTGAGAGCAGATGACAGAAGACCACGTGAGGCGAGGTGAGAACAGATGACAGGAGACGACGTGAGGCGAGGTGAGAACAGATGACAGGAGACCACGTGAGGCGAGGTGAGAACAGATGACAGGAGACCACGTGAGGCGAGGTGAGAGCAGATCACAGAAGACCACGTGAGGCGAGGTGAGAACAGATGACAGGAGACGACGTGAGGCGAGGTGAGAACAGATGACAGGAGACCACGTGAGGCGAGGTGAGAACAGATGACAGGAGACCACGTGAGGCGAGGTGAGAACAGATGACAGGAGACCACGTGAGGCGAGGTGAAAACAGATGACAGGAGACCACGTGAGGCGAGGTGAGAACAGATGACAGGAGACGACGTGAGGCGAGGTGAGAACAGATGACAGGAGACCACGTGAGGCGAGGTGAGAACAGATGACAGGAGACGACGTGAGGCGAGGTGAGAACAGATGACAGTAGACGACGTGAGGCGAGGTGAGAACAGACGACAGGAGACGACGTGGGTCGAGGTGAGAACAGATGACAGGAGACGACGTGAGGCGAGGTGAGAACAGATGACAGGAGACGACGTGAGGCAGGCGAGGTGAGAACAGATGACAGGAGACCACGTGAGGCAGGCGAGGTGAGAACAGATGACAGAAGACCACGTGAGGCAGGCGAGGTGAGAACAGATGACAGGAGACCACGTGAGGCGAGGTGAGAACAGATGACAGGAGACCACGTGAGGCAGGCGAGGTGAGAACAGATGACAGAAGACCACGTGAGGCGAGGTGAGAACAGATGACAGTAGACGACGTGAGGCGAGGTGAGAACAGACGACAGGAGACGACGTGAGGCGAGGTGAGAACAGATGACAGGAGACGACGTGAGGCGAGGTGAGAACAGATGACAGGAGACGACGTGAGGCAGGCGAGGTGAGAACAGATGACAGGAGACCACGTAAGGCAGGCGAGGTGAGAACAGATGACAGGAGACCACGTGAGGCAAGCGAGGTGAGAACAGATGACAGGAGACCACGTGAGGCGAGGTGAGAACAGATGACAGGAGACCACGTGAGGCAGGCGAGGTGAGAACAGATGACAGAAGACCACGTGAGGCGAGGTGAGAACAGATGACAGGAGACGACGTGAGGCGAGGTGAGAACAGATGACAGGAGACGACGTGAGGCAGGCGAGGTGAGAACAGATGACAGGAGACCACGTGAGGCAGGCGAGGTGAGAACAGATGACAGGAGACCACGTGAGGCAAGCGAGGTGAGAACAGATGACAGGAGACGACGTGAGGCGAGGTGAGAACAGATGACTGGAGACCACGTGAGGCGAGGTGAAAACAGATGACAGGAGACGACGTGAGGTGAGAACAGATGACAGGAGACCACGTGAGGCGAGGTGAGAACAGATGACAGGAGACCACGTGAGGCGAGGTGAGAACAGATGACAGGAGACGAAGTGAGGCGAGGTGAGAACAGATGACAGGAGACAACGTGAGGCGAGGTGAGAACAGATGACAGGAGACCACGTGAGGCGAGGTGAGAACAGATGACTGGAGACCACGTGAGGCGAGGTGAGAACAGATGACAGTAGACGACGTGAGGCGAGGTGAGAACAGACGACAGGAGACGACGTGAGGCGAGGTGAGAACAGATGACAGGAGACGACGTGAGGCGAGGTGAGAACAGATGACAGGAGACGACGTGAGGCAGGCGAGGTGAGAACAGATGACAGGAGACCACGTGAGGCAGGCGAGGTGAGAACAGATGACAGGAGACCACGTGAGGCAGGCGAGGTGAGAACAGATGACAGGAGACCACGTGAGGCGAGGTGAGAACAGATGACAGGAGACCACGTGAGGCAGGCGAGGTGAGAACAGATGACAGAAGACCACGTGAGGCGAGGTGAGAACAGATGACAGTAGACGACGTGAGGCGAGGTGAGAACAGACGACAGGAGACGACGTGAGGCGAGGTGAGAACAGATGACAGGAGACGACGTGAGGCGAGGTGAGAACAGATGACAGGAGACGACGTGAGGCAGGCGAGGTGAGAACAGATGACAGGAGACCACGTGAGGCAGGCGAGGTGAGAACAGATGACAGGAGACCACGTGAGGCAGGCGAGGTGAGAACAGATGACAGGAGACCACGTGAGGCGAGGTGAGAACAGATGACAGGAGACCACGTGAGGCAGGCGAGGTGAGAACAGATGACAGAAGACCACGTGAGGCGAGGTGAGAACAGATGACAGTAGACGACGTGAGGCGAGGTGAGAACAGACGACAGGAGACGACGTGAGGCGAGGTGAGAACAGATGACAGGAGACGACGTGAGGCGAGGTGAGAACAGATGACAGGAGACGACGTGAGGCAGGCGAGGTGAGAACAGATGACAGGAGACCACGTGAGGCAGGCGAGGTGAGAACAGATGACATGAGACCACGTGAGGCAGGCGAGGTGAGAACAGATGACAGAAGACCACGTGAGGCGAGGTGAGAACAGATGACAGGAGACCACGTGAGGCGAGGTGAGAACAGATGACTGGAGACCACGTGAGGCGAGGTGAAAACAGATGACAGGAGACGACGTGAGGTGAGAACAGATGACAGGAGACCACGTGAGGCGAGGTGAGAACAGATGACAGGAGACCACGTGAGGCAGGCGAGGTGAGAACAGATGACAGGAGACCACGTGAGGCGAGGTGAGAGCAGATGACAGAAGACCACGTGAGGCGAGGTGAGAACAGATGACAGGAGACGACGTGAGGCGAGGTGAGAACAGATGACAGGAGACCACGTGAGGCGAGGTGAGAACAGATGACAGGAGACCACGTGAGGCGAGGTGAGAGCAGATGACAGAAGACCACGTGAGGCGAGGTGAGAACAGATGACAGGAGACGACGTGAGGCGAGGTGAGAACAGATGACAGGAGACCACGTGAGGCGAGGT
The DNA here is from genome assembly GCF_013265735.2 of Oncorhynchus mykiss. Lineage (NCBI taxonomy): Eukaryota > Metazoa > Chordata > Actinopteri > Salmoniformes > Salmonidae > Oncorhynchus > Oncorhynchus mykiss. The sequence continues at coordinate 40,733,092 of NC_048588.1, forward strand.
GAGAACAGATGACAGGAGACCACGTGAGGCGAGGTGAGAACAGATGACAGGAGACCACGTGAGGCGAGGTGAAAACAGATGACAGGAGACCACGTGAGGCGAGGTGAGAACAGATGACAGGAGACGACGTGAGGCGAGGTGAGAACAGATGACAGGAGACCACGTGAGGCGAGGTGAGAACAGATGACAGGAGACGACGTGAGGCGAGGTGAGAACAGATGACAGTAGACGACGTGAGGCGAGGTGAGAACAGACGACAGGAGACGACGTGGGTCGAGGTGAGAACAGATGACAGGAGACGACGTGAGGCGAGGTGAGAACAGATGACAGGAGACGACGTGAGGCAGGCGAGGTGAGAACAGATGACAGGAGACCACGTGAGGCAGGCGAGGTGAGAACAGATGACAGGAGACCACGTGAGGCAGGCGAGGTGAGAACAGATGACAGGAGACCACGTGAGGCGAGGTGAGAACAGATGACAGGAGACCACGTGAGGCAGGCGAGGTGAGAACAGATGACAGAAGACCACGTGAGGCGAGGTGAGAACAGATGACAGTAGACGACGTGAGGCGAGGTGAGAACAGACGACAGGAGACGACGTGAGGCGAGGTGAGAACAGATGACAGGAGACGACGTGAGGCGAGGTGAGAACAGATGACAGGAGACGACGTGAGGCAGGCGAGGTGAGAACAGATGACAGGAGACCACGTGAGGCAGGCGAGGTGAGAACAGATGACAGGAGACCACGTGAGGCAAGCGAGGTGAGAACAGATGACAGGAGACCACGTGAGGCGAGGTGAGAACAGATGACAGGAGACCACGTGAGGCAGGCGAGGTGAGAACAGATGACAGAAGACCACGTGAGGCGAGGTGAGAACAGATGACAGGAGACGACGTGAGGCGAGGTGAGAACAGATGACAGGAGACGACGTGAGGCAGGCGAGGTGAGAACAGATGACAGGAGACCACGTGAGGCAGGCGAGGTGAGAACAGATGACAGGAGACCACGTGAGGCAAGCGAGGTGAGAACAGATGACAGGAGACCACGTGAGGCGAGGTGAGAACAGATGACAGGAGACCACGTGAGGCAGGCGAGGTGAGAACAGATGACAGAAGACCACGTGAGGCGAGGTGAGAACAGATGACAGGAGACGACGTGAGGCGAGGTGAGAACAGATGACTGGAGACCACGTGAGGCGAGGTGAAAACAGATGACAGGAGACGACGTGAGGTGAGAACAGATGACAGGAGACCACGTGAGGCGAGGTGAGAACAGATGACAGGAGACCACGTGAGGCGAGGTGAGAACAGATGACAGGAGACGACGTGAGGCGAGGTGAGAACAGATGACAGGAGACAACGTGAGGCGAGGTGAGAACAGATGACAGGAGACCACGTGAGGCGAGGTGAGAACAGATGACTGGAGACCACGTGAGGCGAGGTGAAAACAGATGACAGGAGACGACGTGAGGTGAGAACAGATGACAGGAGACCACGTGAGGCGAGGTGAGAACAGATGACAGGAGACCACGTGAGGCAGGCGAGGTGAGAACAGATGACAGGAGACCACGTGAGGCGAGGTGAGAGCAGATGACAGAAGACCACGTGAGGCGAGGTGAGAACAGATGACAGGAGACGACGTGAGGCGAGGTGAGAACAGATGACAGGAGACCACGTGAGGCGAGGTGAGAACAGATGACAGGAGACCACGTGAGGCGAGGTGAGAGCAGATGACAGAAGACCACGTGAGGCGAGGTGAGAACAGATGACAGGAGACGACGTGAGGCGAGGTGAGAACAGATGACAGGAGACCACGTGAGGCGAGGTGAGAACAGATGACAGGAGACCACGTGAGGCGAGGTGAAAACAGATGACAGGAGACCACGTGAGGCGAGGTGAGAACAGATGACAGGAGACGACGTGAGGCGAGGTGAGAACAGATGACAGGAGACCACGTGAGGCGAGGTGAGAACAGATGACAGGAGACGACGTGAGGCGAGGTGAGAACAGATGACAGTAGACGACGTGAGGCGAGGTGAGAACAGACGACAGGAGACGACGTGGGTCGAGGTGAGAACAGATGACAGGAGACGACGTGAGGCGAGGTGAGAACAGATGACAGGAGACGACGTGAGGCAGGCGAGGTGAGAACAGATGACAGGAGACCACGTGAGGCAGGCGAGGTGAGAACAGATGACAGGAGACCACGTGAGGCAGGCGAGGTGAGAACAGATGACAGGAGACCACGTGAGGCGAGGTGAGAACAGATGACAGGAGACCACGTGAGGCAGGCGAGGTGAGAACAGATGACAGAAGACCACGTGAGGCGAGGTGAGAACAGATGACAGTAGACGACGTGAGGCGAGGTGAGAACAGACGACAGGAGACGACGTGAGGCGAGGTGAGAACAGATGACAGGAGACGACGTGAGGCGAGGTGAGAACAGATGACAGGAGACGACGTGAGGCAGGCGAGGTGAGAACAGATGACAGGAGACCACGTGAGGCAGGCGAGGTGAGAACAGATGACAGGAGACCACGTGAGGCAAGCGAGGTGAGAACAGATGACAGGAGACCACGTGAGGCGAGGTGAGAACAGATGACAGGAGACCACGTGAGGCAGGCGAGGTGAGAACAGATGACAGAAGACCACGTGAGGCGAGGTGAGAACAGATGACAGGAGACGACGTGAGGCGAGGTGAGAACAGATGACTGGAGACCACGTGAGGCGAGGTGAAAACAGATGACAGGAGACGACGTGAGGTGAGAACAGATGACAGGAGACCACGTGAGGCGAGGTGAGAACAGATGACAGGAGACCACGTGAGGCGAGGTGAGAACAGATGACAGGAGACGACGTGAGGCGAGGTGAGAACAGATGACAGGAGACAACGTGAGGCGAGGTGAGAACAGATGACAGGAGACCACGTGAGGCGAGGTGAGAACAGATGACAGTAGACGACGTGAGGCGAGGTGAGAACAGACGACAGGAGACGACGTGAGGCGAGGTGAGAACAGATGACAGGAGACGACGTGAGGCGAGGTGAAAACAGATGACAGGAGACCACGTGAGGCAGGCGAGGTGAGAACAGATGACAGGAGACCACGTGAGGCAGGCGAGGTGAGAACAGATGACAGGAGACCACGTGAGGCAGGCGAGGTGAGAACAGATGACAGGAGACCACGTGAGGCGAGGTGAGAAAAGATGACAGGAGACGACGTGAGGTGATGCGAGAGCAGACAACTGGAGACGACGTGAGGTGATGCGAGAACAGACAACTGGAGACGACGTAATGCAAGAACAGACAACTGGAGACGACGTAATGCAAGAACAAACAACTGGAGACGACGTGAGGTGATGCGAGAACAGACAACTGGAGACGACGTGAGGTGATGCGAGAACAGACAACTGGAGATGACGTGAGGCGAGAACAGACAACTGGAGATGACGTGAGGTGATGCGAGAACAGACAACTGGAGACGACGTGAGGCGATGCGAGAACAGATGACAGGAGACAACGTGAGGTGATGCGAGAACAGACAACTGGAGACGACGTGAGGCGATGCGAGATCAGACAACTGGAGACGACGTGAGGTGAGGCAAGAACAGACTACAGACTACTTAACTATGTTGACAATTAGTAGATATTAACCTATGAAAAATTTCAAGTGTAAAGTAAATAGTGTTTTCAGACATGGAATTAAACATTTCTTACAGCTTAACTCAAGAGACGGACAGGATCCAGTACAATATTCCCATGTCTTTGCTAGAAGTAGATTACTGGAAGCATATCTGTACCAAGGATATGTGAGGCTGTACTGTCTAGAAGACTGGGTGTTCAATACAGTACATTTCTGGGGGAGTACCGGATTCCTTCACTTGAAAACACTTGTGCAAAGTCGTGAAGAAGGTGTGACAATGACTTTTACCTCAGGTAAACTGAAAAAAATCTGGCATGGGCCCTCAAATCTTGACTGGCTGCATCACACACTGGTATGGCAATAGCACTGCCCCATACATCAGTAGGGCCGAGCTCCCTGCCATCCAGAACATCTGCCTCAGGCGGTTGGGAAGGAAGGCCTGGAAAATTTCCAACCACCTGAGCCATAGACAATTCTCTATATTTCCATCACAGCAAGCGGTGCCGTTGCATTATGTCTGACACCAACAGGCTCTCAGGGTTCCTACAGACAGTGATAAGTCAAATACCGTTGCATTATGTCTGACACCAACAGGCTCTCAGGGTTCGAACAGACAGTGGCAAGTCAAATACCGTTGCATTATGTCTGACACCAACAGGCTCTCAGGGTTCCTACAGACCAGACAGAGACAAGTCAAATACCGTTGCATTATGTCTGACACCAACAGGCTCTCAGGGTTCCTACAGACAGAGACAAGTCAAATCCCGTTGTATTATGTCTGACACCAACAGGCTCTCAGGGTTCCTACAGACCAGACAGAGACAAGTCAAATACCGTTGCATTATGTCTGACACCAACAGGCTCTCAGGGTTCGTACAGAACAGACAGAGATAAGTCAAATACCGTTGCATTATGTCTGACACCAACAGGCTCTCAGGGTTCCTACAGACCAGACAGAGACAAGTCAAATACTGTTGCATTATGTCTGACACCAACAGGCTCTCAGAGTTCCTACAGACCAGACAGAGACAAGTCAAATACTGTTGCATTATGTCTGACACCAACAGGCTCTCAGGGTTCGTACAGACCAGACAGAGACAAGTCAAATACCGTTGCATTATGTCTGACACCAACAGGCTCTCAGGGTTCCTACAGACAGTGGCAAGTCAAATACTGTTGCATTATGTCTGACACCGACAGGCTCTCAGGGTTCGTACAGACCAGACAGAGACAAGTCAAATACCGTTGCATTATGTCTGACACCAACAGGCTCTCAGGGTTCCTACAGACAGTGGCAAGTCAAATACTGTTGCATTATGTCTGACACCAACAGGCTCTCAGGGTTCCTACAGACAGAGACAAGTCAAATACCGTTGCATTATGTCTGACACCAACAGGCTCTCAGGGTTCCTACAGACAGAGACAAGTCAAATACTGTTGCATTATGTCTGACACCAACAGGCTCTCAGCGTTCCTACAGACCAGACAGAGACAAGTCAAATACCGTTGCATTATGTCTGACACCAACAGGCTCTCAGCGTTCCTACAGACCAGACAGAGACAAGTCAAATACCGTTGCATTATGTCTGACACCAACAGGCTCTCAGGGTTCGTACAGACAGTGGCAAGTCATATCCCGTTGCATTATGTCTGACACCAACAGGCTCTCAGGGTTCCTACAGACCAGACAGAGACACGTCAAATTCAAGGACCACGTATTTGTAATAGTTCACTTCATGCAATTGCTTCTAGTTGCCACCATTGGTTATAATGTTGTGTTCATCGCTACCTTACAAGTTTCACTCAAGAATCCATTGTTTCATTACTTATTTACTACAGGTGGTAAGTCAGTACAGATGATTATGTCATTTCAGCAATGATGAGCAGAGTTTTGGGACATGCCTACTTGTGAATACACATTTCCTTTTCTCATTGCTACACAATTCAGGCTTAATGACTGTGTTTTAATTGGGCATTTGGGAAACTACTACTTAAAAGCTATGAAAATCGTCTTGCTTCCAACTGGCAGCGTTTGTGTCGCCGGTCGGGAGAAGGGCGGGTGGGCTGTGTGAGGACAATGCCAAGTAAACACCAGAATGGCAGGAGCACGGCAACCGATTGATAATGTGGCCGCTCTATGAATGAAGCGATTGCTGAAAAAGCTCTAGAGGTTGTTGCAGAGAGAAAGTCACATAACTTAGAACAGGCACCAGCAGGAAGCAGCATTGTGTCTTCCCCCTTCATAATGTAGAACTGGTGACAACAGGAAGCAGCGTTGTGTTGTGTCTTTCCCCCTTCATAATGTAGAAATGGTGACAACAGGAAGCAGCGTTGTGTTGTGTCTTTCCCCCTTCATAATGTAGAACTGGTGACAACAGGAAGCAGCGTTGTGTTGTGTCTTTCCCCCTTCATAATGTAGAACTGGTGACAACAGGAAGCAGCGTTGTGTCTTTACCCCTTCATAATGTAGAACTGGTGACAACAAGAAGCAGAGTTGTGTCTTTACCCCTTCATAATGTAGAACTGGTGAAAACAGGAAGCAGCGTTGTGTCTTTACCCCTTCATAATGTAGAACTGGTGACAACAGGAAGCAGCGTTGTTTCTTTCCTCCTTCATAATGTAGAACTGGTGACAACAGGAAGCAGCGTTGTGTCTTTCCCCCTTCATAATGTAGAACTGGTGACAACAGGAAGCAGCGTTGTGTCTTTACCCCTTCATAATGTAGAACTGGTGACAACAGGAAGCAGCGTTGTGTCTTTCCCCCTTCATAATGTAGAACTGGTAACAACAGGAAGCAGCGTTGTGTCCTTACCCCTTCATAATGTAGAACTGGTGACAACAGGAAGCAGCGTTGTGTCTTTCCCCTTCATAATGTAGAACTGGTGACAACAGGAAGCAGCGTTGTGTCTTTACCCCTTCATAATGTAGAACTGGTGACAACAGGAAGCAGCGTTGTGTATTTCTCCTTCATAATGTAGAACTGGTGACAACAGGAAGCAGCGTTGTGTCTTCCCCCTTCATAATGTAGAACTGGTGACAACAGGAAGCAGCGTTGTGTCTTTACCCCTTCATAATGTAGAACTGGTGACAACAGGAAGCAGCGTTGTGTCTTTACTCCTTCATAATGTAGAACTGGTGACAACAGGAAGCAGCGTTGTGTCTTTACCCTTCATAATGTAGAACTGGTGACAACAGGAAGCAGCGTTGTGTCTTTACCCCTTCATAATGTAGAACTGGTGACAACAGGAAGCAGCGTTGTGTCTTTACCCTTCATAATGTAGAACTGGTGACAACAGGAAGCAGCGTTGTGTCTTTCCCCCTTCATAATGTAGAACTGGTGACAACAGGAAGCAGCGTTGTGTCTTTCCCCCTTCATAATGTAGAACTGGTGACAACAGGAAGCAGCGTTGTGTCTTTCCCCCTTCATAATGTAGAACTGGTGACAACAGGAAGCAGCGTTGTGTCTTTCCCCCTTCATAATGTAGAACTGGTGACAACAGGAAGCGGCGTTGTGTCTTTCCCCTTCATAATGTAGAACTGGTGACAACAGGAAGCAGCGTTGTGTCTTTCCCCTTCATGATGTAGAACTGGCGACAACAGGAAGCAGCGTTGTGTTGTGTCTTTCCTCCTTCATAATGTAGAACTGGTGACAACAGGAAGCAGCGTTGTGTCTTTACCCTTCATAATGTAGAACTGGTAACAACAGGAAGCAGCGTTGTGTCTTTCCTCCTTCATATTGTAGAACTGGTGACAACAGGAAGCAGCGTTGTGTCTTTACCCCTTCATAATGTAGAACTGGTGACAACAGGAAGCAGCGTTGTTTCTTTCCTCCTTCATAATGTAGAACTGGTGACAACAGGAAGCAGCTTTGTTTCTTTCCTCCTTCATAATGTAGAACTGGTGACAACAGGAAGCAGCGTTGTGTCTGTCCCCTTCAAACGGTAGAACTGGTGACAACAGGAAGCAGCATTGTGTCTTTCCTCCTTCATAATGTAGAACTGGTGACAACAGGAAGCAGCGTTGTGTCTTTACCCCTTCATATTGTAGAACTGGTGACAACAGGAAGCAGCGTTGTGTCTTTACCCCTTCATAATGTAGAACTGGTGACAACAGGAAGCAGCGTTGTGTCTTTCCCCCTTCATAATGTAGAACTGGTAACAACAGGAAGCAGCGTTGTGTCTTTACCCCTTCATAATGTAGAACTGGTGACAACAGGAAGCAGCGTTGTGTCTTTACCCCTTCATAATGTAGAACTGGTGACAACAGGAAGCAGCGTTGTGTCTTTCCCCCTTCATAATGTAGAACTGGTGACAACAGGAAGCAGCGTTGTGTCTTTACTCCTTCATAATGTAGAACTGGTGACAACAGGAAGCAGCGTTGTGTCTTTACCCTTCATAATGTAGAACTGGTGACAACAGGAAGCAGCGTTGTGTCTTTCCCCCTTCATAATGTAGAACTGGTGACAACAGGAAGCAGCGTTGTGTCTTTACTCCTTCATAATGTAGAACTGGTGACAACAGGAAGCAGCGTTGTGTCTTTCCCCCTTCATAATGTAGAACTGGTGACAACAGGAAGCAGCGTTGTGTCTTTCCTCCTTCATAATGTAGAACTGGTGACAACAGGAAGCAGCGTTGTGTCTTTACCCTTCATAATGTAGAACTGGTAACAACAGGAAGCAGCGTTGTGTCTTTCCTCCTTCATATTGTAGAACTGGTGACAACAGGAAGCAGCGTTGTGTCTTTACCCCTTCATAATGTAGAACTGGTGACAACAGGAAGCAGCGTTGTTTCTTTCCTCCTTCATAATGTAGAACTGGTGACAACAGGAAGCAGCGTTGTTTCTTTCCTCCTTCATAATGTAGAACTGGTGACAACAGGAAGCAGCGTTGTGTCTGTCCCCTTCAAACGGTAGAACTGGTGACAACAGGAAGCAGCATTGTGTCTTTCCTCCTTCATAATGTAGAACTGGTGACAACAGGAAGCAGCGTTGTGTCTTTCCCCCTTCATATTGTAGAACTGGTGACAACAGGAAGCAGCGTTGTGTCTTTACCCCTTCATATTGTAGAACTGGTGACAACAGGAAGCAGCGTTGTGTCTTTACCCCTTCATAATGTAGAACTGGTGACAACAGGAAGCAGCGTTGTGTCTTTCCCCCTTCATAATGTAGAACTGGTAACAACAGGAAGCTGCGTTGTGTCTTTACCCCTTCATAATGTAGAACTGGTGACAACAGGAAGCAGCGTTGTGTCTTTACCCCTTCATAATGTAGAACTGGTGACAACAGGAAGCAGCGTTGTGTCTTTCCCCCTTCATAATGTAGAACTGGTGACAACAGGAAGCAGCGTTGTGTCTTTACCCCTTCATAATGTAGAACTGGTGACAACAGGAAGCAGCGTTGTGTTGTGTCTTTCCCCCTTCATAATGTAGAACTGGTGACAACAGGAAGCAGCGTTGTGTCTTTACCCCTTCATATTGTAGAACTGGTGACAACAGGAAGCAGCGTTGTGTTGTGTCTTTCCCCCTTCATAATGTAGAACTGGTGACAACAGGAAGCAGCGTTGTGTCTTTCCCCCTTCATAATGTAGAACTGGTGACAACAGGAAGCAGCGTTGTGTCTTTCCCCCTTCATAATGTAGAACTGGTGACAACAGGAAGCAGCGTTGTGTCTTTCGCCTTCATAATGTAGAACTGGTGACAACAGGAAGCAGCGTTGTGTTGTGTCTTTCCTCCTTCATAATGTAGAACTGGTGACAACAGGAAGCAGCGTTGTGTCTTTACCCCTTCATAATGTAGAACTGGTGACAACAGGAAGCAGCGTTGTGTCTGTCCCCTTCATAATGTAGAACTGGTGACAACAGGAAGCAGCGTTGTGTCTTTCCTCCTTCATAATGTAGAACTGGTGACAACAGGAAGCAGCGTTGTGTCTGTCCCCTTCATAATGTAGAACTGGTGACAACAGGAAGCAGCGTTGTGTCTTTACCCCTTCATAATGTAGAACTGGTGACAACAGGAAGCAGCGTTTTGTCTTTCCTCCTTCATAATGTAGAACTGGTGACAACAGGAAGCAGCGTTGTGTCTTTCCTCCTTCATAATGTAGAACTGGTGACAACAGGAAGCAGCGTTGTGTTGTGTCTTTCCTCCTTCATAATGTAGAACTGGTGACAACAGGAATCAGTGTTGTGTCTTTCCTCCTTCATAATGTAGAACTGGTGACAACAGGAAGCAGCGTTGTTTCTTTCCTCCTTCATAATGTAGAACTGGTGACAACAGGAAGCAGCGTTGTGTCTGTCCCCTTCATAATGTAGAACTGGTGACAACAGGAAGCAGCGTTGTGTCTTTCCCCCTTCATAATGTAGAACTGGTGACAACAGGAAGCAGCGTTGTGTCTTTCCCCCTTCATAATGTAGAACTGGTGACAACAGGAAGCAGCGTTGTGTCTTTACCCCTTCATAATGTAGAACTGGTGACAACAGGAAGCAGCGTTGTGTCTTTCCCCCTTCATAATGTAGAACTGGTGACAACAGGAAGCAGCGTTGTGTCTTTACCCCTTCATAATGTAGAACTGGTGACAACAGGAAGCAGCGTTGTGTCTTTACCCCTTCATAATGTAGAACTGGTGACAACAGGAAGCAGCGTTGTGTCTTTACCCTTCATAATGTAGAACTGGTGACAACAGGAAGCAGCGTTGTGTCTTTCCCCCTTCATAATGTAGAACTGGTGACAACAGGAAGCAGCGTTGTGTCTTTCCCCCTTCATAATGTAGAACTGGTGACAACAGGAAGCAGCGTTGTGTCTTCCCCCTTCATAATGTAGAACTGGTGACAACAGGAAGCAGCGTTGTGTCTTTCCCCCTTCATAATGTAGAACTGGTGACAACAGGAAGCAGCGTTGTGTCTTCCCCCTTCATAATGTAGAACTGGTGACAACAGGAAGCAGCGTTGTGTCTTCCCCCTTCATAATGTAGAACTGGTGACAACAGGAAGCAGCGTTGTGTCTTTACCCCTTCATAATGTAGAACTGGTGACAACAGGAAGCAGCGTTGTGTCTTTCCCCCTTCATAATGTAGAACTGGTGACAACAGGAAGCAGCGTTGTGTATTTCCTCCTTCATAATGTAGAACTGGTGACAACAGGAAGCAGCGTTGTGTCTTTCCTCCTTCATAATGTAGAACTGGTGACAACAGGAAGCAGCGTTGTGTCTTTCCCCTTCATAATGTAGAACTGGTGACAACAGGAAGCAGCGTTGTGTCTTTCCCCTTCATAATGTAGAACTGGCGACAACAGGAAGCAGCGTTGTGTTGTGTCTTTCCTCCTTCATAATGTAGAACTGGTGACAACAGGAAGCAGCGTTGTGTCTTTACCCTTCATAATGTAGAACTGGTAACAACAGGAAGCAGCGTTGTGTCTTTCCTCCTTCATATTGTAGAACTGGTGACAACAGGAAGCAGCGTTGTTTCTTTCCTCCTTCATAATGTAGAACTGGTGACAACAGGAAGCAGCGTTGTTTCTTTCCTCCTTCATAATGTAGAACTGGTGACAACAGGAAGCAGCGTTGTGTCTGTCCCCTTCAAACGGTAGAACTGGTGACAACAGGAAGCAGCATTGTGTCTTTCCTCCTTCATAATGTAGAACTGGTGACAACAGGAAGCAGCGTTGTGTCTTTCCCCCTTCATATTGTAGAACTGGTGACAACAGGAAGCAGCGTTGTGTCTTTACCCCTTCATATTGTAGAACTGGTGACAACAGGAAGCAGCGTTGTGTCTTTACCCCTTCATAATGTAGAACTGGTGACAACAGGAAGCAGCGTTGTGTCTTTCCCCCTTCATAATGTAGAACTGGTAACAACAGGAAGCAGCGTTGTGTCTTTACCCCTTCATAATGTAGAACTGGTGACAACAGGAAGCAGCGTTGTGTCTTTACCCCTTCATAATGTAGAACTGGTGACAACAGGAAGCAGCGTTGTGTCTTTCCCCCTTCATAATGTAGAACTGGTGACAACAGGAAGCAGCGTTGTGTCTTTACTCCTTCATAATGTAGAACTGGTGACAACAGGAAGCAGCGTTGTGTCTTTACCCTTCATAATGTAGAACTGGTGACAACAGGAAGCAGCGTTGTGTCTTTCCCCCTTCATAATGTAGAACTGGTGACAACAGGAAGCAGCGTTGTGTCTTTACTCCTTCATAATGTAGAACTGGTGACAACAGGAAGCAGCGTTGTGTCTTTCCCCCTTCATAATGTAGAACTGGTGACAACAGGAAGCAGCGTTGTGTCTTTACTCCTTCATAATGTAGAACTGGTGACAACAGGAAGCAGCGTTGTGTCTTTCCCCCTTCATAATGTAGAACTGGTGACAACAGGAAGCAGCGTTGTGTCTTTCCTCCTTCATAATGTAGAACTGGTGACAACAGGAAGCAGCGTTGTGTCTTTACCCTTCATAATGTAGAACTGGTAACAACAGGAAGTAGCGTTGTGTCTTTCCTCCTTCATATTGTAGAACTGGTGACAACAGGAAGCAGCGTTGTGTCTTTACCCCTTCATAATGTAGAACTGGTGACAACAGGAAGCAGCGTTGTTTCTTTCCTCCTTCATAATGTAGAACTGGTGACAACAGGAAGCAGCGTTGTTTCTTTCCTCCTTCATAATGTAGAATTGGTGACAACAGGAAGCAGCGTTGTGTCTGTCCCCTTCAAACGGTAGAACTGGTGACAACAGGAAGCAGCATTGTGTCTTTCCTCCTTCATAATGTAGAACTGGTGACAACAGGAAGCAGCGTTGTGTCTTTCCCCCTTCATAATGTAGAACTGGTGACAACAGGAAGCAGCGTTGTGTCTTTACCCCTTCATAATGTAGAACTGGTGACAACAGGAAGCAGCGTTGTGTCTTTCCCCCTTCATAATGTAGAACTGGTGACAACAGGAAGCAGCGTTGTGTATTTCCTCCTTCATAATGTAGAACTGGTGACAACAGGAAGCAGCGTTGTGTCTTTCCTCCTTCATAATGTAGAACTGGTGACAACAGGAAGCAGCGTTGTGTCTTTCCCCTTCATAATGTAGAACTGGTGACAACAGGAAGCAGCGTTGTGTCTTTCCCCTTCATAATGTAGAACTGGCGACAACAGGAAGCAGCGTTGTGTTGTGTCTTTCCTCCTTCATAATGTAGAACTGGTGACAACAGGAAGCAGCGTTGTGTCTTTACCCTTCATAATGTAGAACTGGTAACAACAGGAAGCAGCGTTGTGTCTTTCCTCCTTCATATTGTAGAACTGGTGACAACAGGAAGCAGCGTTGTGTCTTTACCCCTTCATAATGTAGAACTGGTGACAACAGGAAGCAGCGTTGTTTCTTTCCTCCTTCATAATGTAGAACTGGTGACAACAGGAAGCAGCGTTGTTTCTTTCCTCCTTCATAATGTAGAACTGGTGACAACAGGAAGCAGCGTTGTGTCTGTCGCCTTCAAACGGTAGAACTGGTGACAACAGGAAGCAGCATTGTGTCTTTCCTCCTTCATAATGTAGAACTGGTGACAACAGGAAGCAGCGTTGTGTCTTTCCCCCTTCATATTGTAGAACTGGTGACAACAGGAAGCAGCGTTGTGTCTTTACCCCTTCATATTGTAGAACTGGTGACAACAGGAAGCAGCGTTGTGTCTTTACCCCTTCATAATGTAGAACTGGTGACAACAGGAAGCAGCGTTGTGTCTTTCCCCCTTCATAATGTAGAACTGGTAACAACAGGAAGCAGCGTTGTGTCTTTACCCCTTCATAATGTAGAACTGGTGACAACAGGAAGCAGCGTTGTGTCTTTACCCCTTCATAATGTAGAACTGGTGACAACAGGAAGCAGCGTTGTGTCTTTCCCCCTTCATAATGTAGAACTGGTGACAACAGGAAGCAGCGTTGTGTCTTTACTCCTTCATAATGTAGAACTGGTGACAACAGGAAGCATCGTTGTGTCTTTACCCTTCATAATGTATAACTGGTGACAACAGGAAGCAGCGTTGTGTCTTTCCCCCTTCATAATGTAGAACTGGTGACAACAGGAAGCAGCGTTGTGTCTTTACTCCTTCATAATGTAGAACTGGTGACAACAGGAAGCAGCGTTGTGTCTTTCCCCCTTCATAATGTAGAACTGGTGACAACAGGAAGCAGCGTTGTGTCTTTCCTCCTTCATAATGTAGAACTGGTGACAACAGGAAGCAGCGTTGTGTCTTTACCCTTCATAATGTAGAACTGGTAACAACAGGAAGCAGCGTTGTGTCTTTCCTCCTTCATATTGTAGAACTGGTGACAACAGGAAGCAGCGTTGTGTCTTTACCCCTTCATAATGTAGAACTGGTGACAACAGGAAGCAGCGTTGTTTCTTTCCTCCTTCATAATGTAGAACTGGTGACAACAGGAAGCAGCGTTGTTTCTTTCCTCCTTCATAATGTAGAACTGGTGACAACAGGAAGCAGCGTTGTGTCTGTCCCCTTCAAACGGTAGAACTGGTGACAACAGGAAGCAGCATTGTGTCTTTCCTCCTTCATAATGTAGAACTGGTGACAACAGGAAGCAGCGTTGTGTCTTTCCCCCTTCATATTGTAGAACTGGTGACAACAGGAAGCAGCGTTGTGTCTTTACCCCTTCATATTGTAGAACTGGTGACAACAGGAAGCAGCGTTGTGTCTTTACCCCTTCATAATGTAGAACTGGTGACAACAGGAAGCAGCGTTGTGTCTTTCCCCCTTCATAATGTAGAACTGGTAACAACAGGAAGCTGCGTTGTGTCTTTACCCCTTCATAATGTAGAACTGGTGACAACAGGAAGCAGCGTTGTGTCTTTACCCCTTCATAATGTAGAACTGGTGACAACAGGAAGCAGCGTTGTGTCTTTCCCCCTTCATAATGTAGAACTGGTGACAACAGGAAGCAGCGTTGTGTCTTTACCCCTTCATAATGTAGAACTGGTGACAACAGGAAGCAGCGTTGTGTTGTGTCTTTCCCCCTTCATAATGTAGAACTGGTGACAACAGGAAGCAGCGTTGTGTCTTTACCCCTTCATAATGTAGAACTGGTGACAACAGGAAGCAGCGTTGTGTCTTTACCCCTTCATAATGTAGAACTGGTGACAACAGGAAGCAGCGTTGTGTCTTTACCCCTTCATAATGTAGAACTGGTGACAACAGGAAGCAGCGTTGTGTCTTTCCCCCTTCATAATGTAGAACTGGTGACAACAGGAAGCAGCGTTGTGTCTTTACTCCTTCATAATGTAGAACTGGTGACAACAGGAAGCAGCGTTGTGTCTTTACCCTTCATAATGTAGAACTGGTGACAACAGGAAGCAGCGTTGTGTCTTTCCCCCTTCATAATGTAGAACTGGTGACAACAGGAAGCAGCGTTGTGTCTTTACTCCTTCATAATGTAGAACTGGTGACAACAGGAAGCAGCGTTGTGTCTTTCCCCCTTCATAATGTAGAACTGGTGACAACAGGAAGCAGCGTTGTGTCTTTCCTCCTTCATAATGTAGAACTGGTGACAACAGGAAGCAGCGTTGTGTCTTTACCCTTCATAATGTAGAACTGGTAACAACAGGAAGCAGCGTTGTGTCTTTCCTCCTTCATATTGTAGAACTGGTGACAACAGGAAGCAGCGTTGTGTCTTTACCCCTTCATAATGTAGAACTGGTGACAACAGGAAGCAGCGTTGTTTCTTTCCTCCTTCATAATGTAGAACTGGTGACAACAGGAAGCAGCGTTGTTTCTTTCCTCCTTCATAATGTAGAACTGGTGACAACAGGAAGCAGCGTTGTGTCTGTCCCCTTCAAACGGTAGAACTGGTGACAACAGGAAGCAGCATTGTGTCTTTCCTCCTTCATAATGTAGAACTGGTGACAACAGGAAGCAGCGTTGTGTCTTTCCCCCTTCATATTGTAGAACTGGTGACAACAGGAAGCAGCGTTGTGTCTTTACCCCTTCATATTGTAGAACTGGTGACAACAGGAAGCAGCGTTGTGTCTTTACCCCTTCATAATGTAGAACTGGTGACAACAGGAAGCAGCGTTGTGTCTTTCCCCCTTCATAATGTAGAACTGGTAACAACAGGAAGCTGCGTTGTGTCTTTACCCCTTCATAATGTAGAACTGGTGACAACAGGAAGCAGCGTTGTGTCTTTACCCCTTCATAATGTAGAACTGGTGACAACAGGAAGCAGCGTTGTGTCTTTCCCCCTTCATAATGTAGAACTGGTGACAACAGGAAGCAGCGTTGTGTCTTTACCCCTTCATAATGTAGAACTGGTGACAACAGGAAGCAGCGTTGTGTTGTGTCTTTCCCCCTTCATAATGTAGAACTGGTGACAACAGGAAGCAGCGTTGTGTCTTTACCCCTTCATATTGTAGAACTGGTGACAACAGGAAGCAGCGTTGTGTTGTGTCTTTCCCCCTTCATAATGTAGAACTGGTGACAACAGGAAGCAGCGTTGTGTCTTTCCCCCTTCATAATGTAGAACTGGTGACAACAGGAAGCAGCGTTGTGTCTTTCCCCCTTCATAATGTAGAACTGGTGACAACAGGAAGCAGCGTTGTGTCTTTCGCCTTCATAATGTAGAACTGGTGACAACAGGAAGCAGCGTTGTGTTGTGTCTTTCCTCCTTCATAATGTAGAACTGGTGACAACAGGAAGCAGCGTTGTGTCTTTACCCCTTCATAATGTAGAACTGGTGACAACAGGAAGCAGCGTTGTGTCTGTCCCCTTCATAATGTAGAACTGGTGACAACAGGAAGCAGCGTTGTGTCTTTCCTCCTTCATAATGTAGAACTGGTGACAACAGGAAGCAGCGTTGTGTCTGTCCCCTTCATAATGTAGAACTGGTGACAACAGGAAGCAGCGTTGTGTCTTTACCCCTTCATAATGTAGAACTGGTGACAACAGGAAGCAGCGTTGTGTCTTCCCCCTTCATAATGTAGAACTGGTGACAACAGGAAGCAGCGTTGTGTCTTTCCCCCTTCATAATGTAGAACTGGTGACAACAGGAAGCAGCGTTGTGTCTTCCCCCTTCATAATGTAGAACTGGTGACAACAGGAAGCAGCGTTGTGTCTTCCCCCTTCATAATGTAGAACTGGTGACAACAGGAAGCAGCGTTGTGTCTTTACCCCTTCATAATGTAGAACTGGTGACAACAGGAAGCAGCGTTGTGTCTTTCCCCCTTCATAATGTAGAACTGGTGACAACAGGAAGCAGCGTTGTGTATTTCCTCCTTCATAATGTAGAACTGGTGACAACAGGAAGCAGCGTTGTGTTGTGTCTTTCCTCCTTCATAATGTAGAACTGGTGACAACAGGAAGCAGCGTTGTGTCTTTACCCCTTCATAATGTAGAACTGGTGACAACAGGAAGCAGCGTTGTGTCTGTCCCCTTCATAATGTAGAACTGGTGACAACAGGAAGCAGCGTTGTGTCTTTCCTCCTTCATAATGTAGAACTGGTGACAACAGGAAGCAGCGTTGTGTCTGTCCCCTTCATAATGTAGAACTGGTGACAACAGGAAGCAGCGTTGTGTCTTTACCCCTTCATAATGTAGAACTGGTGACAACAGGAAGCAGCGTTGTGTCTTCCCCCTTCATAATGTAGAACTGGTGACAACAGGAAGCAGCGTTGTGTCTTCCCCCTTCATAATGTAGAACTGGTGACAACAGGAAGCAGCGTTGTGTCTTCCCCCTTCATAATGTAGAACTGGTGACAACAGGAAGCAGCGTTGTGTCTTTACCCCTTCATAATGTAGAACTGGTGACAACAGGAAGCAGCGTTGTGTCTTTCCTCCTTCATAATGTAGAACTGGTGACAACAGGAAGCAGCGTTGTGTCTTTCCCCTTCATAATGTAGAACTGGTGACAACAGGAAGCAGCGTTGTGTCTTTCCCCTTCATAATGTAGAACTGGCGACAACAGGAAGCAGCGTTGTGTTGTGTCTTTCCTCCTTCATAATGTAGAACTGGTGACAACAGGAAGCAGCGTTGTGTCTTTACCCTTCATAATGTAGAACTGGTAACAACAGGAAGCAGCGTTGTGTCTTTCCTCCTTCATATTGTAGAACTGGTGACAACAGGAAGCAGCGTTGTGTCTTTACCCCTTCATAATGTAGAACTGGTGACAACAGGAAGCAGCGTTGTTTCTTTCCTCCTTCATAATGTAGAACTGGTGACAACAGGAAGCAGCGTTGTTTCTTTCCTCCTTCATAATGTAGAACTGGTGACAACAGGAAGCAGCGTTGTGTCTGTCCCCTTCAAACGGTAGAACTGGTGACAACAGGAAGCAGCATTGTGTCTTTCCTCCTTCATAATGTAGAACTGGTGACAACAGGAAGCAGCGTTGTGTCTTTCCCCCTTCATATTGTAGAACTGGTGACAACAGGAAGCAGCGTTGTGTCTTTACCCCTTCATATTGTAGAACTGGTGACAACAGGAAGCAGCGTTGTGTCTTTACCCCTTCATAATGTAGAACTGGTGACAACAGGAAGCAGCGTTGTGTCTTTCCCCCTTCATAATGTAGAACTGGTAACAACAGGAAGCTGCGTTGTGTCTTTACCCCTTCATAATGTAGAACTGGTGACAACAGGAAGCAGCGTTGTGTCTTTACCCCTTCATAATGTAGAACTGGTGACAACAGGAAGCAGCGTTGTGTCTTTCCCCCTTCATAATGTAGAACTGGTGACAACAGGAAGCAGCGTTGTGTCTTTACCCCTTCATAATGTAGAACTGGTGACAACAGGAAGCAGCGTTGTGTTGTGTCTTTCCCCCTTCATAATGTAGAACTGGTGACAACAGGAAGCAGCGTTGTGTCTTTACCCCTTCATAATGTAGAACTGGTGACAACAGGAAGCAGCGTTGTGTCTTTACCCCTTCATAATGTAGAACTGGTGACAACAGGAAGCAGCGTTGTGTCTTTCCTCCTTCATAATGTAGAACTGGTGACAACAGGAAGCAGCGTTGTGTCTTTCCCCCTTCATAATGTAGAACTGGTGACAACAGGAAGCAGCGTTGTGTCTTTACTCCTTCATAATGTAGAACTGGTGACAACAGGAAGCAGCGTTGTGTCTTTACCCTTCATAATGTAGAACTGGTGACAACAGGAAGCAGCGTTGTGTCTTTCCCCCTTCATAATGTAGAACTGGTGACAACAGGAAGCAGCGTTGTGTCTTTACTCCTTCATAATGTAGAACTGGTGACAACAGGAAGCAGCGTTGTGTCTTTCCCCCTTCATAATGTAGAACTGGTGACAACAGGAAGCAGCGTTGTGTCTTTCCTCCTTCATAATGTAGAACTGGTGACAACAGGAAGCAGCGTTGTGTCTTTACCCTTCATAATGTAGAACTGGTAACAACAGGAAGCAGCGTTGTGTCTTTCCTCCTTCATATTGTAGAACTGGTGACAACAGGAAGCAGCGTTGTGTCTTTACCCCTTCATAATGTAGAACTGGTGACAACAGGAAGCAGCGTTGTTTCTTTCCTCCTTCATAATGTAGAACTGGTGACAACAGGAAGCAGCGTTGTTTCTTTCCTCCTTCATAATGTAGAACTGGTGACAACAGGAAGCAGCGTTGTGTCTGTCCCCTTCAAACGGTAGAACTGGTGACAACAGGAAGCAGCATTGTGTCTTTCCTCCTTCATAATGTAGAACTGGTGACAACAGGAAGCAGCGTTGTGTCTTTCCCCCTTCATATTGTAGAACTGGTGACAACAGGAAGCAGCGTTGTGTCTTTACCCCTTCATATTGTAGAACTGGTGACAACAGGAAGCAGCGTTGTGTCTTTACCCCTTCATAATGTAGAACTGGTGACAACAGGAAGCAGCGTTGTGTCTTTCCCCCTTCACAATGTAGAACTGGTAACAACAGGAAGCTGCGTTGTGTCTTTACCCCTTCATAATGTAGAACTGGTGACAACAGGAAGCAGCGTTGTGTCTTTACCCCTTCATAATGTAGAACTGGTGACAACAGGAAGCAGCGTTGTGTCTTTCCCCCTTCATAATGTAGAACTGGTGACAACAGGAAGCAGCGTTGTGTCTTTACCCCTTCATAATGTAGAACTGGTGACAACAGGAAGCAGCGTTGTGTTGTGTCTTTCCCCCTTCATAATGTAGAACTGGTGACAACAGGAAGCAGCGTTGTGTCTTTACCCCTTCATATTGTAGAACTGGTGACAACAGGAAGCAGCGTTGTGTTGTGTCTTTCCCCCTTCATAATGTAGAACTGGTGACAACAGGAAGCAGCGTTGTGTCTTTCCCCCTTCATAATGTAGAACTGGTGACAACAGGAAGCAGCGTTGTGTCTTTCCCCCTTCATAATGTAGAACTGGTGACAACAGGAAGCAGCGTTGTGTCTTTCGCCTTCATAATGTAGAACTGGTGACAACAGGAAGCAGCGTTGTGTTGTGTCTTTCCTCCTTCATAATGTAGAACTGGTGACAACAGGAAGCAGCGTTGTGTCTTTACCCCTTCATAATGTAGAACTGGTGACAACAGGAAGCAGCGTTGTGTCTGTCCCCTTCATAATGTAGAACTGGTGACAACAGGAAGCAGCGTTGTGTCTTTCCTCCTTCATAATGTAGAACTGGTGACAACAGGAAGCAGCGTTGTGTCTGTCCCCTTCATAATGTAGAACTGGTGACAACAGGAAGCAGCGTTGTGTCTTTACCCCTTCATAATGTAGAACTGGTGACAACAGGAAGCAGCGTTTTGTCTTTCCTCCTTCATAATGTAGAACTGGTGACAACAGGAAGCAGCGTTGTGTCTTTCCTCCTTCATAATGTAGAACTGGTGACAACAGGAAGCAGCGTTGTGTTGTGTCTTTCCTCCTTCATAATGTAGAACTGGTGACAACAGGAATCAGTGTTGTGTCTTTCCTCCTTCATAATGTAGAACTGGTGACAACAGGAAGCAGCGTTGTTTCTTTCCTCCTTCATAATGTAGAACTGGTGACAACAGGAAGCAGCGTTGTGTCTGTCCCCTTCATAATGTAGAACTGGTGACAACAGGAAGCAGCGTTGTGTCTTTCCCCCTTCATAATGTAGAACTGGTGACAACAGGAAGCAGCGTTGTGTCTTTCCCCCTTCATAATGTAGAACTGGTGACAACAGGAAGCAGCGTTGTGTCTTTACCCCTTCATAATGTAGAACTGGTGACAACAGGAAGCAGCGTTGTGTCTTTCCCCCTTCATAATGTAGAACTGGTGACAACAGGAAGCAGCGTTGTGTCTTTACCCCTTCATAATGTAGAACTGGTGACAACAGGAAGCAGCGTTGTGTCTTTACCCCTTCATAATGTAGAACTGGTGACAACAGGAAGCAGCGTTGTGTCTTTACCCTTCATAATGTAGAACTGGTGACAACAGGAAGCAGCGTTGTGTCTTTCCCCCTTCATAATGTAGAACTGGTGACAACAGGAAGCAGCGTTGTGTCTTTCCCCCTTCATAATGTAGAACTGGTGACAACAGGAAGCAGCGTTGTGTCTTCCCCCTTCATAATGTAGAACTGGTGACAACAGGAAGCAGCGTTGTGTCTTTCCCCCTTCATAATGTAGAACTGGTGACAACAGGAAGCAGCGTTGTGTCTTCCCCCTTCATAATGTAGAACTGGTGACAACAGGAAGCAGCGTTGTGTCTTTACCCCTTCATAATGTAGAACTGGTGACAACAGGAAGCAGCGTTGTGTCTTTCCCCCTTCATAATGTAGAACTGGTGACAACAGGAAGCAGCGTTGTGTATTTCCTCCTTCATAATGTAGAACTGGTGACAACAGGAAGCAGCGTTGTGTCTTTCCTCCTTCATAATGTAGAACTGGTGACAACAGGAAGCAGCGTTGTGTCTTTCCCCTTCATAATGTAGAACTGGTGACAACAGGAAGCAGCGTTGTGTCTTTCCCCTTCATAATGTAGAACTGGCGACAACAGGAAGCAGCGTTGTGTTGTGTCTTTCCTCCTTCATAATGTAGAACTGGTGACAACAGGAAGCAGCGTTGTGTCTTTACCCTTCATAATGTAGAACTGGTAACAACAGAAAGCAGCGTTGTGTCTTTCCTCCTTCATATTGTAGAACTGGTGACAACAGGAAGCAGCGTTGTGTCTTTACCCCTTCATAATGTAGAACTGGTGACAACAGGAAGCAGCGTTGTTTCTTTCCTCCTTCATAATGTAGAACTGGTGACAACAGGAAGCAGCGTTGTTTCTTTCCTCCTTCATAATGTAGAACTGGTGACAACAGGAAGCAGCGTTGTGTCTGTCCCCTTCAAACGGTAGAACTGGTGACAACAGGAAGCAGCATTGTGTCTTTCCTCCTTCATAATGTAGAACTGGTGACAACAGGAAGCAGCGTTGTGTCTTTCCCCCTTCATATTGTAGAACTGGTGACAACAGGAAGCAGCGTTGTGTCTTTACCCCTTCATATTGTAGAACTGGTGACAACAGGAAGCAGCGTTGTGTCTTTACCCCTTCATAATGTAGAACTGGTGACAACAGGAAGCAGCGTTGTGTCTTTCCCCCTTCATAATGTAGAACTGGTAACAACAGGAAGCAGCGTTGTGTCTTTACCCCTTCATAATGTAGAACTGGTGACAACAGGAAGCAGCGTTGTGTCTTTACCCCTTCATAATGTAGAACTGGTGACAACAGGAAGCAGCGTTGTGTCTTTCCCCCTTCATAATGTAGAACTGGTGACAACAGGAAGCAGCGTTGTGTCTTTACTCCTTCATAATGTAGAACTGGTGACAACAGGAAGCAGCGTTGTGTCTTTACCCTTCATAATGTAGAACTGGTGACAACAGGAAGCAGCGTTGTGTCTTTCCCCCTTCATAATGTAGAACTGGTGACAACAGGAAGCAGCGTTGTGTCTTTACTCCTTCATAATGTAGAACTGGTGACAACAGGAAGCAGCGTTGTGTCTTTCCCCCTTCATAATGTAGAACTGGTGACAACAGGAAGCAGCGTTGTGTCTTTACTCCTTCATAATGTAGAACTGGTGACAACAGGAAGCAGCGTTGTGTCTTTCCCCCTTCATAATGTAGAACTGGTGACAACAGGAAGCAGCGTTGTGTCTTTCCTCCTTCATAATGTAGAACTGGTGACAACAGGAAGCAGCGTTGTGTCTTTACCCTTCATAATGTAGAACTGGTAACAACAGGAAGTAGCGTTGTGTCTTTCCTCCTTCATATTGTAGAACTGGTGACAACAGGAAGCAGCGTTGTGTCTTTACCCCTTCATAATGTAGAACTGGTGACAACAGGAAGCAGCGTTGTTTCTTTCCTCCTTCATAATGTAGAACTGGTGACAACAGGAAGCAGCGTTGTTTCTTTCCTCCTTCATAATGTAGAATTGGTGACAACAGGAAGCAGCGTTGTGTCTGTCCCCTTCAAACGGTAGAACTGGTGACAACAGGAAGCAGCATTGTGTCTTTCCTCCTTCATAATGTAGAACTGGTGACAACAGGAAGCAGCGTTGTGTCTTTCCCCCTTCATAATGTAGAACTGGTGACAACAGGAAGCAGCGTTGTGTCTTTACCCCTTCATAATGTAGAACTGGTGACAACAGGAAGCAGCGTTGTGTCTTTCCCCCTTCATAATGTAGAACTGGTGACAACAGGAAGCAGCGTTGTGTATTTCCTCCTTCATAATGTAGAACTGGTGACAACAGGAAGCAGCGTTGTGTCTTTCCTCCTTCATAATGTAGAACTGGTGACAACAGGAAGCAGCGTTGTGTCTTTCCCCTTCATAATGTAGAACTGGTGACAACAGGAAGAAGCATTGTGTCTTTCCCCTTCATAATGTAGAACTGGCGACAACAGGAAGCAGCGTTGTGTTGTGTCTTTCCTCCTTCATAATGTAGAACTGGTGACAACAGGAAGCAGCGTTGTGTCTTTACCCTTCATAATGTAGAACTGGTAACAACAGGAAGCAGCGTTGTGTCTTTCCTCCTTCATATTGTAGAACTGGTGACAACAGGAAGCAGCGTTGTGTCTTTACCCCTTCATAATGTAGAACTGGTGACAACAGGAAGCAGCGTTGTTTCTTTCCTCCTTCATAATGTAGAACTGGTGACAACAGGAAGCAGCGTTGTTTCTTTCCTCCTTCATAATGTAGAACTGGTGACAACAGGAAGCAGCGTTGTGTCTGTCCCCTTCAAACGGTAGAACTGGTGACAACAGGAAGCAGCATTGTGTCTTTCCTCCTTCATAATGTAGAACTGGTGACAACAGGAAGCAGCGTTGTGTCTTTCCCCCTTCATATTGTAGAACTGGTGACAACAGGAAGCAGCGTTGTGTCTTTACCCCTTCATATTGTAGAACTGGTGACAACAGGAAGCAGCGTTGTGTCTTTACCCCTTCATAATGTAGAACTGGTGACAACAGGAAGCAGCGTTGTGTCTTTCCCCCTTCATAATGTAGAACTGGTAACAACAGGAAGCAGCGTTGTGTCTTTACCCCTTCATAATGTAGAACTGGTGACAACAGGAAGCAGCGTTGTGTCTTTACCCCTTCATAATGTAGAACTGGTGACAACAGGAAGCAGCGTTGTGTCTTTCCCCCTTCATAATGTAGAACTGGTGACAACAGGAAGCAGCGTTGTGTCTTTACTCCTTCATAATGTAGAACTGGTGACAACAGGAAGCATCGTTGTGTCTTTACCCTTCATAATGTATAACTGGTGACAACAGGAAGCAGCGTTGTGTCTTTCCCCCTTCATAATGTAGAACTGGTGACAACAGGAAGCAGCGTTGTGTCTTTACTCCTTCATAATGTAGAACTGGTGACAACAGGAAGCAGCGTTGTGTCTTTCCCCCTTCATAATGTAGAACTGGTGACAACAGGAAGCAGCGTTGTGTCTTTCCTCCTTCATAATGTAGAACTGGTGACAACAGGAAGCAGCGTTGTGTCTTTACCCTTCATAATGTAGAACTGGTAACAACAGGAAGCAGCGTTGTGTCTTTCCTCCTTCATATTGTAGAACTGGTGACAACAGGAAGCAGCGTTGTGTCTTTACCCCTTCATAATGTAGAACTGGTGACAACAGGAAGCAGCGTTGTTTCTTTCCTCCTTCATAATGTAGAACTGGTGACAACAGGAAGCAGCGTTGTTTCTTTCCTCCTTCATAATGTAGAACTGGTGACAACAGGAAGCAGCGTTGTGTCTGTCCCCTTCAAACGGTAGAACTGGTGACAACAGGAAGCAGCATTGTGTCTTTCCTCCTTCATAATGTAGAACTGGTGACAACAGGAAGCAGCGTTGTGTCTTTCCCCCTTCATATTGTAGAACTGGTGACAACAGGAAGCAGCGTTGTGTCTTTACCCCTTCATATTGTAGAACTGGTGACAACAGGAAGCAGCGTTGTGTCTTTACCCCTTCATAATGTAGAACTGGTGACAACAGGAAGCAGCGTTGTGTCTTTACCCCTTCATAATGTAGAACTGGTGACAACAGGAAGCAGCGTTGTGTCTTTCCCCCTTCATAATGTAGAACTGGTGACAACAGGAAGCAGCGTTGTGTCTTTACCCCTTCATAATGTAGAACTGGTGACAACAGGAAGCAGCGTTGTGTTGTGTCTTTCCCCCTTCATAATGTAGAACTGGTGACAACAGGAAGCAGCGTTGTGTCTTTACCCCTTCATATTGTAGAACTGGTGACAACAGGAAGCAGCGTTGTGCTGTGTCTTTCCCCCTTCATAATGTAGAACTGGTGACAACAGGAAGCAGCGTTGTGTCTTTCCCCCTTCATAATGTAGAACTGGTGACAACAGGAAGCAGCGTTGTGTCTTTCCCCCTTCATAATGTAGAACTGGTGACAACAGGAAGCAGCGTTGTGTCTTTCGCCTTCATAATGTAGAACTGGTGACAACAGGAAGCAGCGTTGTGTTGTGTCTTTCCTCCTTCATAATGTAGAACTGGTGACAACAGGAAGCAGCGTTGTGTCTTTACCCCTTCATAATGTAGAACTGGTGACAACAGGAAGCAGCGTTGTGTCTGTCCCCTTCATAATGTAGAACTGGTGACAACAGGAAGCAGCGTTGTGTCTTTCCTCCTTCATAATGTAGAACTGGTGACAACAGGAAGCAGCGTTGTGTCTGTCCCCTTCATAATGTAGAACTGGTGACAACAGGAAGCAGCGTTGTGTCTTTACCCCTTCATAATGTAGAACTGGTGACAACAGGAAGCAGCGTTTTGTCTTTCCTCCTTCATAATGTAGAACTGGTGACAACAGGAAGCAGCGTTGTGTCTTTCCTCCTTCATAATGTAGAACTGGTGACAACAGGAAGCAGCGTTGTGTTGTGTCTTTCCTCCTTCATAATGTAGAACTGGTGACAACAGGAATCAGTGTTGTGTCTTTCCTCCTTCATAATGTAGAACTGGTGACAACAGGAAGCAGCGTTGTTTCTTTCCTCCTTCATAATGTAGAACTGGTGACAACAGGAAGCAGCGTTGTGTCTGTCCCCTTCATAATGTAGAACTGGTGACAACAGGAAGCAGCGTTGTGTCTTTCCCCCTTCATAATGTAGAACTGGTGACAACAGGAAGCAGCGTTGTGTCTTTCCCCCTTCATAATGTAGAACTGGTGACAACAGGAAGCAGCGTTGTGTCTTTACCCCTTCATAATGTAGAACTGGTGACAACAGGAAGCAGCGTAGTGTCTTTCCCCCTTCATAATGTAGAACTGGTGACAACAGGAAGCAGCGTTGTGTCTTTACCCCTTCATAATGTAGAACTGGTGACAACAGGAAGCAGCGTTGTGTCTTTACCCCTTCATAATGTAGAACTGGTGACAACAGGAAGCAGCGTTGTGTCTTTACCCTTCATAATGTAGAACTGGTGACAACAGGAAGCAGCGTTGTGTCTTTCCCCCTTCATAATGTAGAACTGGTGACAACAGGAAGCAGCGTTGTGTCTTTCCCCCTTCATAATGTAGAACTGGTGACAACAGGAAGCAGCGTTGTGTCTTCCCCCTTCATAATGTAGAACTGGTGACAACAGGAAGCAGCGTTGTGTCTTTCCCCCTTCATAATGTAGAACTGGTGACAACAGGAAGCAGCGTTGTGTCTTCCCCCTTCATAATGTAGAACTGGTGACAACAGGAAGCAGCGTTGTGTCTTCCCCCTTCATAATGTAGAACTGGTGACAACAGGAAGCAGCGTTGTGTCTTTACCCCTTCATAATGTAGAACTGGTGACAACAGGAAGCAGCGTTGTGTCTTTCCCCCTTCATAATGTAGAACTGGTGACAACAGGAAGCAGCGTTGTGTATTTCCTCCTTCATAATGTAGAACTGGTGACAACAGGAAGCAGCGTTGTGTCTTTCCTCCTTCATAATGTAGAACTGGTGACAACAGGAAGCAGCGTTGTGTCTTTCCCCCTTCATAATGTAGAACTGGTGACAACAGGAAGCAGCGTTGTGTCTTTCCCCCTTCATATTGTAGAACTGGTGACAACAGGAAGCAGCGTTGTGTCTTTCTCCTTCATAATGTAGAACTGGTGACAACAGGAAGCAGCGTTGTGTCTTTCTCCTTCATAATGTAGAACTGGTGACAACAGGAAGCAGTGTTGTGTCTTTCCTCCTTCATAATGTAGAACTGGTGACAACAGGAAGCAGCGTTGTGTCTTTCCCCCTTCATAATGTAGAACTGGTGACAACAGGAAGCAGCGTTGTGTATTTCCTCCTTCATAATGTAGAACTGGTGACAACAGGAAGCAGCGTTGTGTCTTTCCTCCTTCATAATGTAGAACTGGTGACAACAGGAAGCAGCGTTGTGTCTTTCCCCCTTCATAATGTAGAACTGGTGACAACAGGAAGCAGCGTTGTGTCTTTCCCCCTTCATATTGTAGAACTGGTGACAACAGGAAGCAGCGTTGTGTCTTTCTCCTTCATAATGTAGAACTGGTGACAACAGGAAGCAGCGTTGTGTCTTTCTCCTTCATAATGTAGAACTGGTGACAACAGGAAGCAGCGTTGTGTCTTTCCTCCTTCATAATGTAGAACTGGTGACAACAGGAAGCAGCGTTGTGTCTTTCCCCCTTCATAATGTAGAACTGGTGACAACAGGAAGCAGCGTTGTGTCTTTCCCCCTTCATATTGTAGAACTGGTGACAACAGGAAGCAGCGTTGTGTCTTTCTCCTTCATAATGTAGAACTGGTGACAACAGGAAGCAGCGTTGTGTCTTTCTCCTTCATAATGTAGAACTGGTGACAACAGGAAGCAGCGTTGTGTCTTTCCTCCTTCATAATGTAGAACTGGTGACAACAGGAAGCAGCATTGTGTATTTCCCCTTCATGTGGCTCTTCAGGGCCGATTCACCCATAATCGCCATGTCAAAGTCTGACACACGTTTTACACCTTCCACGGTGTCAGTTGGTTGGGTCCAGTGTCGTAGTGGGAAAAAAGGTGGGTAAAATATACTGAACAAAAATGTCAAATGCAACATTTTGACCTGAAAAAAAAAAGATTCCAGAAATTGTCCATACGCACAAAAGGCAGGATATGAATCTATATTTCCTTAGTCTTTTAGCTATTTATGAGACGTTTGGCAGCGTCTAATAGGTCAGTTTTGCACCTGCATGGATGAGTGGCAGTGTGGGTGGAGTGAGCGAAATCACCTGGCGAGCAGTGCTAAACGTGTGGATATTAAACTATGTATTCTACCTGGCAATGATCTCGCAAGACCAATGCATTTTTATAACATTTTTCATAAACTAATTTGATCGTTATTTGTTCTCCTCTAAAAATAATTCAAACACTTCTCAAGTACCAACTTGAGAAAATGTCTGATTTTCAAGGTTTTCCAGTACTTGAATTTCAGAGTGCCAAATTCAAGTACTTTAAGCAACTCAAGCACCTTGTGGAGAACTCTGCTCTTGAACATCTATCCTCAGGCAAGAATCTTGAAAAACAGCTACAAGGACTATCAGAGTTAACCTTGTGTCTTTATTGACATTATAGTTTTAGTCTCTATGCACACACACACTGTCACTCCAACACACACATACTGTCACTCCAACACACACACACTGTCACTCCAACACACACACACACTGTCACTCCAACACACACACACACTGTCACTCCAACACACATACACTGTCACTCCAACACACACACACGCTGTCACTCCAACACACACACACACACTGTCACTCCAACACACACATACTGTAACTCCAACACACACACACTGTCACTCCAACACACACACACACTGTCACTCCAACACACATACACTGTCACTCCAACACACACACACGCTGTCACTCCAACACACACACACGCTGTCACTCCAACACACACACATGCTGTCACTCCAACACACACACACACGCTGTCACTCCAACACACACACACGCTGTCACTCCAACACACACACACACGCTGTCACTCCAACACACACACACAAACACACACACACACACACACACTGTCACTCCAACACACACTGTCACTCCAACACACACACACACACACGCTGTCACTCCAACACACACACGCTGTCACTCAAACACACACACACACACTGTCACTCCAACACACACACAAACTGTCACTCCAACACACACACACACTGTCACTCCAACACACACACACGCTGTCACTCCAACACACACATACACTGTCACTCCAACACACACACACGCGCTGTCAATCCAACACACACACACGCTGTCACTCCTACACACACACACACACACACACACACACACACACACACACACACACACACACACACACTTACCCCTATACATATCTACCTCCATCACTCCAGTATCCCTGCACATTGCACATATGGTATTGGAACTGACCCTGTATATAGCATGGTATTGGAACTGACCCTTTATATAGTATGGTATTGAACTGACCCTGTATATAGGATGGTATTGAACTGACCCTGTATATGGTATGGTATTGTAACTGACCCTGTATATAGGATGGTATTGAACTGACCCTGTATATAGTATGGTATTGAACTGACCCTCTATATAGTATGGTATTGAACTGACCCTGTAAATAGTATGGTATTGAACTGACCCTGTATATAGTGTGGTATTGAACTGACCCTGTATATAGTATGGTATTGAACTGACCCTGTATATGGTATGGTATTGTAACTGACCCTGTATATAGGATGGTATTGAACTGACCCTGTATATAGTATGGTATTGAACTGACCCTCTATATAGTATGGTATTGAACTGACCCTGTAAATAGTATGGTATTGAACTGACCCTGTATATAGTGTGGTATTGAACTGACCCTGTATATAGTATGGTATTGAACTGACCCTGTATATAGTGTGGTATTGAACTGACCCTGTATATAGTATGGTATTGAACTGACCCTGTATATAGTATGGTATTGTAACTGACCCTGTATATAGTATGGTATTGAACTGACCCTGTATATAGTATGGTATTGAACTGACCCTGTATATAGTATGGTATTGAACTGACCCTGTATATAGTATGGTATTGAACTGACCCTGTATATAGTGTGGTATTGAACTGACACTGTATATATTATGGTGTTGAACTGACCCTGTATATAGTATGGTATTGAACTGACCCTGTATATAGTATGGTATTGTAACTGACCCTGTATATAGTATGGTATTGAACTGACCCTGTATATAGTATGGTATTGAACTGACCCTGTATATAGGATGGTTTTGAACTGAGCCTGTATACAGTATGGTATTGAACTGACCCTGTATATAGTATGGTATTGAACTGACCCTGTATATAGTGTGGTATTGAACTGACCCTGTATATAGTATGGTATTGAACTGACCCTGTATATAGTATGGTATTGAACTGACCCTGTATATAGCATGGTATTGAACTGACCCTGTATATAGTATGGTATTGTAACTGACCCTGTATATAGTATGGTATTGAACTGACCCTGTATATAGGATGGTATTGAACTGACCCTGTATATAGTGTGGTATTGAACTGACCCTGTATATAGTGTGGTATTGAACTGACCCTGTATATAGGATGGTATTGAACTGACCCTGTATAATGTGTGGTATTGAACTGACCCTGGATATAGTATGGTATTGAACTGACCCTGTATATAGTATGGTATTGAACTGACCCTGTATATAGTATGGTATTGAACTGACCCTATATATAGTATGGTATTGAACTGACCCTGTATATAGTGTGGTATTGAACTGACCCTGTATATAGCATTGTATTGAACTGACCCTGTATATAGTATGGTATTGAACTGACCCTGTATATAGTATGGTATTGAACTGACCCTGTATATAGCATGGTATTGAACTGACCCTGTACATAGCATGGTATTGAACTGACCCTGTATATAGTATGGTATTGAAATGACCCTGTATATAGTATGGTATTGAACTGACCCTGTATATAGTATGGTATTGAACTGACCCTGTATATAGCATGGTATTGAACTGACCCTGTACATAGCATGGTATTGAACTGACCCTGTATATAGTATGGTATTGAACTGACCCTGTATATAGTATGGTATTGAACTGACCCTGTATATAGTATGGTATTGAACTGACCCTGTATATAGTATGGTATTGAACTGACCCTGTATATAGTATGGTATTGAACTGACCCTGTATATAGTATGTGTAACGGTCGTTGTCGTCTGAGGAGGAAGAATCGGACCAAAGCGCAGCATTGTAAGTGTTCATGACTTTTATCAAACTGAACACTAGATCAAAATAACAGTGTGAATAAACGAAACAGTCCTGTCAGGTGCAGAACACTAAACAGAAAACAATTACCCACAAAACATAGGTAGCTTTTTCCCACCTAAGTATGGCTCCCATTCAGAGACAACGATAGTCAGCTGTCCCTGATTGAGAACCATACCCGGCCAAAACAAAGAAATACAAAACATAGAAAAAGGATCACACCCTGACCAAACCAAAATAGAGACAGAAAAAGCTCTCTAAGGTCAGGGCGTGACAGTATGATATGGTATTGAAATTAGCCCTTTTTTGGACACTGTGTTAACTAACCTTCAAACGAGCTTCAATGCCATACAACACTCCTTCTGTGGCCTCCAACTAGCAAAACCAAATGCATGCCTTTCAACCGTTTGCTGCCTGCACCCGCCCAACTCGCATCACTACTCTGGACGGTTTCGACCTAGAATACAGAATACGTGGACAATTACAAATACCTAGGTGTCTGGCTAGACTGTAAACTCTCCTTCCAGACTCATATCAAACATCTCCAATCCAAAATCAAATCTAGAATCGGATTTATTTTTTGTTGTTCATTTTTTTGTTGAATTTTTTACCCTCTTTTTCTCCCCAATTTCATGGTATCCAATTGTTAGTAACTACTATCTTGTCTCATCGCTACAACTCCCGTACGGGCTAGGGAGAGACAAAGGTTGAAAGTCATGCATCCTCTGAGACACAACCCAACCAAGCCACACTGCTTCTTAACACAGCCGCCATCCAACCCGGAAGCCAGCCGCACCAATGTGTCGGAGGAAACACCGTGCACATGGCGACCTTGGTTAGCGTGCACCGCACCAAGCCCGCCACAGGAGTCGCTCGTGCGCGATGAGACAAGGATAACCCTACCGGCCAAACCTTCCCTAACCCAGACGACGCTAGGCCAATTGTGCGTCGCACCACGGACCTCCCAGTCGCGGCCGGCTGAGACAGAGCCTGGGCCCAAACCCAGACCCTCTAGTGGCACAGCTAGCGCAGCGATGCAGTGCCCTAGTAGAATCGCATTTCTATTTTGCAACAAAGCCTCCTTCACTCACGTAGGGTAACTGACCCCGTATATAGTATGGTATTGAACTGACCCTGTATATAGTATGGTATTGAACTGACCCCGTATATAGCATGGTATTGATCTGACCCTGTATATAGTATGGTATTGAACTGACCCTGTATATAGTATGGTATTGAACTGACCCTGTATATAGTATGGTATTGAACTGACCCTGTATATAGTATGGTATTGAACTGACACTGTATATAGTATGGTATTGAACTGACCCTGTATATAGCATGGTATTGAACTGACCCTGTATATAGTATGGTATTGAACTGACCCTGTATATAGTATGGTATTGAACTGACCCTGTATATAGTATGGTATTGGAACTGACCCTGTATATAGCATGGTATTGAACTGACCCTGTATATAGCATGGTATTGATCTGGCCCTGTATATAGCATGGTATTGAACTGACCCTGTATATAGTATGGTATTGAACTGACCCTGTATATAGTATGGTATTGAACTGACCCTGTATATAGCATGGTATTGAACTGACCCTGTATATAGTGTGGTATTGAACTGACCCTGTATATAGTATGGTATTGAACTGACTCTGTATATGGTAATGGTATTGAAATGACCCTGTATATAGCATGGTATTGAACTGACCCTGTATATAGTGTGGTATTGAACTGACCCTGTATATAGCATGGTATTGAACTGACCCTGTATATAGCATGGTGTTGATCTGACCCTGTATATAGTATGGTATTGAACTGACCCTGTATATAGTATGGTATTTAACTGACCCTGTATATAGCATGGTATTGAACTGACCCTGTATATAGCATGGTATTGATCTGACCCTGTATATAGTATGGTATTGTAACTGACCCTGTATATAGCATGGTATTGATCTGACCCTGTATATAGCATGGTGTTGATCTGACCCTGTATATAGTATGGTATTGAACTGACCCTGTATATAGTATGGTATTTAACTGACCCTGTATATAGCATGGTATTGAACTGACCCTGTATATAGCATGGTATTGATCTGACCCTGTATATAGTATGGTATTGAACTGACCCCGTATATAGCATGGTATTGATCTGACCCTGTATATAGTATGGTATTGAACTGACCCTGTATATAGTATGGTATTGAACTGACCCTGTATATAGTATGGTATTGAACTGACCCTGTATATAGTATGGTATTGAACTGACACTGTATATAGTATGGTATTGAACTGACCCTGTATATAGGATGGTATTGAACTGACCCTGTATATAGTATGGTATTGTAACTGACCTTGTATATAGTATGGTATTGAACTGACCCTGTATATAGTATGGTATTGAACTGACCCTGTATATAGTATGGTATTGTAACTGACCCTGTATATAGTGTGGTATTGAACTGACCCTGTATATAGTATGGTATTGAACTGACCCTGTATATAGTATGGTATTGTAACTGACCCTGTATATAGTATGGTATTGAACTGACCCTGTATATAGTATGGTATTGTAACTGACCCTGTATATAGTATGGTATTGAACTGACCCTGTATATAGCATGGTATTGAACTGATCCTGTATATAGGATGGTATTGAACTGACCCTGTATATAGTATGGTATTGATCTGACCCTGTATATAGTATGGTATTGAACTGACCCTGTATATAGTATTGCATTGAACTGACCCTGTATATAGGATGGCATTGAACTGGCCCTGTATATAGTATGGTATTGAACTGACCCTGTATATAGGATGGTATTGAACTGACCCTGTATATAGCATGGTCTTGATCTGACCCTGTATATAGCATGGTATTGATCTGACCCTGTATATAGTATGGTATTGAACTGACCCTGTATATAGTATGGCATTGAACTGACCCTGTATATAGGATGGTATTGAACTGACCCTGTATATAGTGTGGTATTGAACTGACCCTGTATATAGTATGGTATTGAACTGACCCTGTATATAGTATGGCATTGAACTGACCCTGTATATAGGATGGTATTGAACTGACCCTGTATATAGTATTGTATTGAACTGACCCTGTATATAGTATGGTATTGAACTGACCCTGTATATAGTATGGTATTGAACTGACCCTGTATATGGTGTGGTATTGAACTGACCCTGTATATAGCATGGTATTGGAACTGACCCTGTACATAGTATGGTATTGAACTGACCCTGTATATAGTGTGGTATTGAACTGACCCTGTATATAGCATGGTATTGAACTGACCCTGTATATAGTATGGTATTGAACTGACCCTGTATATAGCATGGTATTGGAACTGACCCTGTACATAGTATGGTATTGAACTGACCCTGTATATAGCATGGTATTGAACTGACCCTGTATATAGTGTGGTATTGAACTGACCCTGTATATAGCATGGTATTGGAACTGACCCCGTATATAGTATACTTACTTGTTGTGTTTTGTGTTTGGAAGAAAGGCATTTCACTCTAACATTAAAAACTTGAAACTAAAATACAACTTTTTTCTCTCCTGTGTAGGGCTCAAGGCCACAAGCAATCTTTTCTAAAATAGCACTAGCCTTGAGAGGCCTGGAGACAAATGGGCTGTGTTTTAGCATAGCCTTGTAGCATAAGCACTGTGTGTGTGTGTGTACCTGGGACTAAGTACAGCTTGGCTTTAATGTCTCCCTCTTAGCAGAATGTGTCACGTCCTGACCATAGAAAGCCTGTATTATTTATGGTAGAGAAGGTCAGGGCGTGACTATGGATTTTAGTCTAGTTTATTATTTCCATGTGGGGTTCTAGGTTTCATTTTCTATGTTGGTGTTTGTGTATGATTCCCAATTAGAGGCAGCTGGTAATCGTTGTCTAATTGGGGATCATACTTAAGTTGTATTTTTCCACCTGTGGGTTATGGGATATTGTTTATGTTTAGTTGCCTGTTCGCGCTGCATTGGCGTCACGTTTAGTTTATTCTTTATTTTTTTGTTTTTCTAAGTTTCACTGTCTAATAAATATGTGGAACTATACTATACTTGGTCCGACCATTATTACGAAAGACGTGACAGAATGGTCTTTATAAACGCACGCGTGCACACGTACACACACACACACACCAAGTAGCTCTCACAGTCTCACATCAGAATTAGATATTCATCCATGTTTCTCAAACATTGAATTTTGTGTTTAAGGTCGAGTTTGAGACGGGTTAAAAAATATAATAATCTCAAAAACAACTTTCTCTCGCTGGATTCAAACTTGCAAACTATGGAATCAGAGGCAGATGCAACTCTCACTGTTCCCCCTAGTGGCTGGTTTCCACGTCATCTCCCGACATCCTAAGACATGGATGGACGTTGAATACTGACTTGTATCACGGGTGACCTGGCTGCACATTTCCCTGTGTTTCCTTCATTCTCATACAGGTAAAGGCTTCGGAAGGGACGAGTGAAGGGGGAGGAGGGGGAGGGGAGGAAGGGGAGAGGAAGGGGGGGGCGAGGAAGGGGAGGAAGGGGAGAAGAGGGGGAGTAGGGGGGAGGAGGAAGGGGTGAGGAGGGGGAGGGAGTAAGGGGAGGAAGAGGAGAGGAGGGGGAGGAAGGGGGGAGTAGGGAGGGTTGAGGAGGGGGAGGGGGAGGAATGGGTGAGGAGGGGGATGGGGAGGAAGGGGGGAGAGGGGGAGGAGGAGGGGGAGGAATGGGGAAGGAGGGGGAGGAAGGGGTGAGGAGGGGGAGGGGGGGAGTAAGGGGGGAGGGAGGGAGGGGGGAGTAAGGGGAGAGGAGAGGGAGGGAGGGAGAGGAAGGGGAGGGGAGGGGGAGGATATTGAAGGACACAAAGCAATAGTAAAGTGGAAGTGGTGTTTGGTATTCTCCACATGCAACAACTTTTTGTAGATTTGTGTGTGAGTTTGGTTTTGTGTACATGTTAGTGAGTGTGGTTTTGTGTACATGGTAGTGAGTGTGGTTTTGTGTACATGTTATTGAGTGTGGTTTTGTGTACGTGTAAGTTTAGTGTGGTTTTGTGTACATGGTAGTTTAGTGTGGTTTTGTGTACATGTCATTGAGTGTGGTTTTGTGTACATGTTAGTTTAGTGTGGTTTTGTGTACATGTTATTGAGTGTGGTTTTGTGTACATGTTATTGAGTGTGGTTTTGTGTACATGTTATTGAGTGTGGTTTTGTGTACATGTTAGTTTAGTGTGGTTTTGTGTACATGTTATTGAGTGTGGTTTTGTGTACATGTTAGTTTAGTGTGGTTTTGTATACATCTTAGTTTAGTGTGGTTTTGTGTACATGTTAGTGAGTATGGTTTTGTATACATGTTAGTGAGTGTGTTTGCACGTGTAAGACTATATCACAACTCAAGCACCAAAATAAAATGCCATCCCTCGCCGTAACTTCAGCCACAGAGGTCGTTTTAATGATGGCGCGTTGGGCCATCTGTGGTTCCCTCTGTAGATTATGTGTGTTGCAGTTTTAATTATGGTGTACGTTGTCGTATGTCAGCTGTCAGTCAAACTGGGCCAAAGGGAAACTGAAACTCACCTCAGTGGTTAAGATTGGGTAATAAAGACGAAGCTGTTACGGCTTGGGCTCAAACAGTAAAACTAACATGACAAAATACGTGCCTGTCACTGGGATTTGACCTTTGACCCTCAGAGCCGGAGTTTGTGATTTAATCCTCAACACCCTAGCTCGTTGCGAGCCTACCAGAAGGTAATGCACACTGACGTTGACCCTAGTAGACGGCAGGAAAATTGCCATGGAAATGAAAATGACAACCCTTCCTCCATTTCACCATTTCACATACGCCTAAATACGCTGTAATCCAATAGAGGATGGCCTGCTATATCAATACCGTACGTGTGTGTGTATGTGTGTACTGATGTATGTTTTTCTGTCTCCATTTTTCTGTGTGTCACTTTGTTTATCTGTGTTTGATGTGTTCAATGTGTGTGTGTGTGTGTTTACACACGCTCTGTGCTGGCACTAAAGGGATTAAGAGGGCTGGCATCTGACCCTGGTGCTCCAGGGTGGGTTTATCCATGACGGGGGCAGGGAACAGCTCTAAATCCCTTTCTGGGTGCTCAGGCAGCGGGCTAACCTTCGACCCTCAGCTCCCTCTCCTGGAGGATCTGGCTGGAAGTGTCACCGCGGGGTAATTGGCCTGTCTGTCCGCCTGTCGCACAGAGCCTGATACAGCAATGCCTCAACCGTGTGTGTGTGTGTGTGTGTGTGTGTGTGTGTGTGTGTGTGTGTGTGTGTGTGTGTGTGTGTGTGTGTGTGTGTGTGTGTGTGTGCTGGTTGCATTGAGAGCCTGATACAGCGCGGCCTCAACCGTGTGTGGAGGAGGTGTGTGTGTGTGTGTGTGTGTGTGTGTCGGTCGCAGTCAGAGCCTGATACAGCACAGTCTATGTGTATATACTTACTGTATATAGTTACTGGGTATATAATGCCCAGACCTGGGTTCAAACACTGTTTCAAATACAGTATCTCAATTACTGTCACATACATTTAAAATATTCAGATATATTTTAGAGGATGAATATTTTAATACATTTGAAAAACAATTGGAAAGTATCTGAAAAACGAAATGCCCTCCCAACCCAGGTATTTGAAAGTAATATTTGAACATACTGTGAAATACTCAAATAAAAATGTTTTGTTTTCGTCTGTATTTTAGAAAATAATCAAATAAACAGAACAAGTATTTTTAATAGCAGATACTCAAATACACACGTTTTGAACCCAGGTCTAATATACATTTTTAAAAATCACGTTTTCCACCTTGTTTCCTGTGCAAGTGTCATTACAACTCGACTTCAACAAACAAACTTAAAATTGCTACAGTGTTCCCACAAAGGCATGCGTATGCAGAAACACACACGCACGCACACACACACGCACGCACGCACACACACACACACACACACACACACACACACACACACACACACACACACACACACACACACACACACACACACACACACACACACACACACACACACACACACACACACTCCTGTATCTCTGACCAGCATTATTTACATGAAGCTAATTGTGTTGGTGAATGTGGTTAATAGGTGTTGCGGCCCCTACCATTACAACAAACAACACATTATAAGAACTATAGCCACAGGAGAAGTACTAACAGTGAGCGAATATGTGTGTGTGTTTGTGTGTGTGTTTGTGTGTGTGTGCGCGCCTGTGTGTGCATGTGTATGTGAGTGGGTGCGTGTGTGCATTTTTGTGTTTGTGCCAATGCCACTGAGCTATACAATTACCAGGCTGTCACAGTGTGCTGTCTCATGACAGGCAGAAACAGCTGTGACTTACATGAACCCCAGTCAACCTGGTACTGCCTCTAACACAGCCTTAAAACTCTGCTTCAGCAACACATCAACCTGGTACTGCTGATAACACAGCCTTAAAACTCTGCTTCAGCCAAACATCAACTTGATACTGTCTCTAACACAGCCTTAAAACCTCTCTGGCACAGGCGTTCGGCTAGCGACCCACCTCGACACATCCGGTGAAATTGCAGAGCACCAAATTCAAAATACAGAAATAGTCAAAATAAACATTCATAATAAATACAAGTGTTATACATCAGCTAAAATACTAACTTCGTGTTAATCCAGCCGCTTTGTCAGAGTTCAAAAAGGCTTTACGGCGAAAGCATACGATGCATTTTTCTGAGGACAGCGCCCCGCTTACAAAAGCATGCAAACATTTTACAACCGAGTAAAGGAATTACAAAAGTCAGATATAGCGATAAAATTAATCACTTACCTTTGAAGATCTTCATATGGCTGCAGTCAAAAGAGTCCCAGCTACATAATAAATGTTCATTTTGTTCGATAAAGTCCATCTTTATATCCCAAAAACTCTGTTTTGTTGGCACATTTTGTTCAGTTATCCACTGGCTCAAGGACGGTCAAAACATGCTTAAACCTGTTAGAGATCCTGGTTCCCAGCTGGGAACCTACCCTCCCACGTTCAGCTGGAACGATGGAGCATGGAACGCAAAAATATTCTTAGAAATATTTAACCTCCACACATTAACAAGTCCAATAACTCAAATGAAAGATAAACACCTTGTTCATCTAGCCAGCAAGTCAGATTTCTAAAATGTTTTACGGCGAAAACATAGCACATATATATGTCAAACCACCACCAGACACAGCTCATTTGAATAGCCAAAACATGCAATCAACAAACGCAGGATTAAAAAATAAATCATTCACTAACCTTTTGAAAATCTTCATCAGATGACAGTAATAGGACATGTTACAGAGTACATTTTTTTTTTCAATAATATGCCATTTATATCCATAAATGTCCATTTACATTGAATTCATGTTCAGAAAATACTCAAAAATGTCCGCAGGAAATCTAGGTAGCGCGGCAAGATAACGTAAATAGACATCATAAACTTTGACTAAATATACATGTTCTACATATAGTTAGAAAGATACACTGCTTCTTTATGCAATCGCTTTGTTACATTTATTTTTAACGTTACAGAAATCGCACACTATTCAATATTCTGAGACGCCGCTCAGATATAAGCTACATTTCTCCGTAATGTTGGAGTCAACAGAAACACAGATTTCAGCATAAATATTCCCTTGCCTTCGATGGTCTTCGTTCAGAATGTTCTGGAAGGTTTCATACTTACCCAATACATCGTTTGGTTTCAAGTCTTGCGTCCTTGTATTAGCTACTGCTAATAACATCAGCTGAAATGCACCCAAAATGTCCTCTGGTCCGGAAAAGTTGCGCATCAAAACTTCAAAATTAAATATTATATGTCGACTAAACAGGTCAAACTAAGTGCAGAAGCAAGCTTTATGATGTTGTAAACACACAAAGCAAATTTCAATTCAACCGGTCATCGTTTGCTCTTCCCAGGAGTGCTGGAACAAAGGAATGGCCGGGACCAATTCGCGCCCCAACGCACAAGGTATTTTCTCCTGGCACACACTAATTTCACTCCCATAGGGCCAATTCTCGCGGGATTTGAACGATTAAAAGCTCTACTGAATGAGGACATCTAGTGGAAGACATAGAAAGTCTCCCCAGATCCATAACTGGTTGGGAAGGGTGGGGGCGATGACGTCAAAGTTGCTCCAACTTTCATGACCACAAAAACTAGTTTGGAAGAATGCCTGCCCTGTGAGTTCTGCTATACTTACATACATAATTCCAACGGTTTTAGAAGCTTTAGAGTGTTTTCTATCCAATAATGATTATTATATGCATATATTAGTAATTTTTGACAGATTTTTTTTTCAGTTTACTATGGGTACCCAATTCCTCCAAAGGGGGCAGAAGTCAGCCCTATCTCTATTTAAAGTACAGGTAAAGTTCGTCGAAACATATCAAGCAATGTTTATAATTAGTCCTCAGGATATCAATTATCTAAATAATCGA
Organism: Oncorhynchus mykiss; assembly: GCF_013265735.2. Lineage (NCBI taxonomy): Eukaryota > Metazoa > Chordata > Actinopteri > Salmoniformes > Salmonidae > Oncorhynchus > Oncorhynchus mykiss. Next base: position 40,773,900 of record NC_048588.1, read on the forward strand.
TAATATTTCAACCGGACAGTAGCGTATTCAATAGAGAGGAAAAACAACGAAGGGCGCGCACTCGGTCACGGACGCAAACCAGCACTGCATGATTTTACAGTCCACTAACAGAAAGGTCTCATTCTTCTTCATTATTCAGAAAACAAGCCTGAAACAATGTCTAAAGACTGTTGACATCTAGTGGAAGCCATGGGAACTGCAATCTGCGTCCTAACCCATTAGATACTCTATAGGCATTCAATTGAAAACTACCCACATCCAAACATTCCCACTTCCTGGATGGATATTCACATTATTGTAACAGTTTTGGAAACTTTAGAGTGTTTTCTATCCAAATCTACCAATTACATGCATATCCTAGCTTCTAGACGTCGAAATACTGACCAAAAAGCCATAAGAAGTTTTAATGTAATTATTGAGAAATTACATATTCAGGCTCAGCAAGTTATTTTGAGGGTGATCTTTTAGTGTTTAAAAAATAAATACATGTTCTCGCTGGTGAAATGTAATGTCTATGCATGACAGCTAATCTAGAGTTCGGTTTCCTGTTTAAATAATAATGATTATGGGTTAGATACATGTGGCAAGAACTTATCCTAGAGCAGTTAGTGGAGAACAAGGTCTTGGTGTGTTCCATTACACTGTGCCCATACCTCTCCTCTCTGTACCAGGTTGCTGAAGTTGCTCTTGTCTATAGTCTATGTTGACCTCTGAGAGGAGCTTGACAACCAACGCGACATTGGAAGGAACACACAAACAAACGCACACACTCACACACACACACACACACACACACACACTCATACACATGCACACACACACAATTCTGAGGACTCAGACCAGGGGAAATAAAACAAAGTTACGTTGATTAATTTCATTTTCTGTTTTGCTCTTTATTTTCCATAGAACAATGCTTTCGTGCATATGCATGTATGTGCGTGCGTACATGCGTGAGTTTGTGTGTGCATGTGTGCGTGTGCATTTGCACGTCCGTTGATAATGTTGAGACCCCTACTGTGTAGCGATTGTCGACAGGAGAAGGAGAAGACCAAAGTGCAGCGTGGTACGTATTCATAATAACTTTAATAAAGATGAAAACTGAACAAAAACAACAAACCCACAAAACAAACAGTTCTGTAAGGTGCAACAACAACACGAGACAGAAAATAATGACCCACAACCCATAGTGGGAAAACAGGCTGCCTAAGTATGGTTCTCAATCAGAGACAACGATTGCCAGCTGCCTCTGATTGGGAACCATACCAGGCCAAACACATAGAAATAGAAAACATAGAACACAAAACATAGAATGCCCACCCCGTCTCACACCCTGACCAAACTAAAATAGAGAACTAAGGTTCAAGGAACTAAGGTCAGGACGTGACATACTGACAGTTAATACAGCCATCAGTCAGTTCCTGTGGGTAGCAGGCAGAACCAGTGTAATTGAACCACGGAGGCTTCCTTCTGTTGCCTCCTGACCTGTAATAGCTAAATATCAACCTGCTACACATTAGATACACATCCCTGCTACAAAGAGAAACAGAGCAAGATACAGAGAAAGACAGAGAGAGAGAGAGAGAGAGAGAGAGAGAGAGAGAGAGAGAGAGAGAGAGAATGAGAGAGAGAGCGAGAGAGAGAGAAAGAGAATGAGAGAGAGAGAATGAGAGCGAGAGAGAGAGAGAGAGAGAGAGAAAGATAGAATGAGATAGAGTGACAGAAAAACAGAGAGAGAAAGAGAGAGAGAATGGAAGAACGGGAGAGAGAGAATGAGAGAGGGAGAAAGAGAGAGAGAGAGAGAGAGAGAGAGAGAGAGATAGATCAGATATGAATCTTAGAATCAACTATTAAAGACTACCAGAACCCACTGGATTCTCCAATTACATTGAATGAACTACAAGACAAAATACAAACCCTCCAACCCATAAAGGCCTGTGGGGTTGATGTTATCATAAATGATCAAATAGACATACCACAAATTCCAATTGGCTACACTTAAACTTTTTAACATCATCCTCAGCTCTGGCATATTCCAAAATATTTGGAACCAAGGACTGATCACCAATCCATTAAAGTGGAGACAAATTTGACTTCAATAACTACCGTGGAATACATGTCAACAGCAACCTTGGAAGAATCCTCTGCATTTTCATTTTCAGCAGAAAACAATGTACTGAGCGAATGTCAAATTGTCTTTTTACCAAATTACCATACAACAGACCACGTATTCACCCTGCACACCTTAATTGACAAACAAACAAACCTAAAAAAAGGCTAAGTCTTCTCATGCTTTGTTGATTTAAAAAAAGCTTTCAACTCAATTTGACACGTGGGCCTGCTATACAAATTGATGGAAAGTGGTTTTGGGGGAAAAGCATACCACATTATAAAATCCATGTATACAAACAACAAGTGTGCGGTTTAATGGTTTTTTTCCACTGGGCCAGGGGGTGAGACAGGAATGCAGCTTAAGTCCCACCGTGTTCAACATATCTATCAACAAATTGGTGAAGGCGCTAGAAAAGTCTGCAGCACCCGGCCTCAGCCTATTAGAATCTGAAGTCAAATGTTTACTGTTTGCTGATGATTTGGTGCTTCTGTCACCAACCAAGGAGGGCTTAAGCAGCACCTAGATTCCATCAGACCTGGGCCCTGACAGACCTGGGTCCTGACAGACCTGGGCCCTGACAGACCTGGGTCCTGACAGACCTGGGTCCTGACAGACCTGGGTCCTGACAGACCTGGGCCCTGACAGACCTGGGCCCTGACAGACCTGGGCCCTGACAGACCTGGGCACTGACAGACCTGGGCCCTGACAGACCTGGGCCCTGACAGACCTGGGCCCTGACAGACCTGGGTCCTGACAGACCTGGGCCCTGACAGACCTGGGTCCTGACAGACCTGGGCCCTGACAGACCTGGGTCCTGACAGACCTGGGCCCTGACAGTAAATCTCAGTAAGACAAAGATAATGGTTTCCAGAAAAGGTCCAGTTGCCAGGACAACAATTACAAACTCCATCAAGACACTGTTTCCCTAGAGCACACAAACTATACATACCTCGGCCTAAACATCATTGCCACAAGAAATTCCACAAAGCTCTGAACGATCTGAGAGAACAACATGTCAATACAATTTGACATGCCATTTTGGATCTGTCAAAAAATACTTCAGTTCAGTTATAGTTATAGTCCATTATAAATCAGTTATAGAACCCATTTCCCTTTATGTTTGAGAGGTCTGGGGTCCGCTCACCAACCTAGATATTCAGAAAATGGGACAAACACCAAATTGAGACTGCATGCAGAATTCTGCAAAAAATGTCCCCCGTGTATAATGTAGTACAACAAAGAATGCATGCAGAGCAAAATTAGGTCGATACCCGCTAACTATAAAAATCCAGAAAAGAGACATTAAATTACACAACCACCTAAAAGGAACCAATTCCCATACCTGGAGAAGAGCCCCATAAGCAAACACAAACCGACCGCACCTTAGCCCCAGGACAGCAACACAATTAGACCCAACCAAATCATGAGAAAACAAAAAGATAATTACTTGACACATTGGAAAGAATTAACAAAACATCTAAGCAAACTAGAATGCTATTTGGCCCTAAACAGAGAGTACAGAGTGGCAGAATACCTGACCACTGTGACTGACCCAAAATAAAGGAAATCTTTGACTATGTACAGACTCAGTGAGCATAGCCTTGCTATAGAGAAAGGCCGCCGTAGGCAGACCTGGCTCTCAAGAGAAGACAGGTTATGTGCACACTGCCCACAAAATTAGGTGGTAACTGATTTGCACTTCCTAAGGTCCTCCCAAATGAATGACCATATTAGTGACACATATTTCCCTCAGAATACACAGATCCACAAAGAATTCGAAAAATCAAATATAAATAACTCCCATATCTATTGGGTGAAATTCCACAGTGTGCCATCACAGCAGAAATACAGTATGTGTGACCAGTTGCCACTAGAAAAGGGCAAACAGTGAAGGACAAATACCACTGTAAATACAACCTATATTTATTTTGATTTATTTTTCCTTTTGAACTATTTGCACATCATTACAACACTGTATATGTACATAATACTATATTTTTGTAAGTGTAATGTTTACTGTTATGTATTGTTTATTTCACTAAGTGTTTAGCGTCTATTTCACTTGCTTTGGCAATGTAAACATGTTTTTCTCATGCCATTGAAGCCCCTTAAATTGAACATGAGAGAGAGATGGGAAACAGTAAAACATGCCCTCCATTAATTCACGTTAGTGGAAGGCTTTATCTCAGCTTTGCAAACATCTTTAGATCAGCTGTGTGTCTTTCTCTGTGTCTTTACCTTGTCGGTTTGCTAACCACAGCCCAAACTTTAACTTCATGTCCACATCCCAGTTCAGCCCTAATCTCAACCACAGCCCAAACTTTAACTTCATGTCCACATCCCAGTTTAACCCTAATCTCAACCACAACCCTAACTTTAGCTTCATGTCCACATCCCAGTTCAGCCCTAATCTCAACCACAACCCAAACCTTAGCTTCATGTCCACATCCCAGTTCAACCCTAATCTCAACCACAGCCCTAACTTTAGCTTCATGTCCACATCCCCGTTCAACCCTAATCTCAACCACAACCCTAACCTTAGCTTCATGTCCACATCCCAGTTCAACCCTAATCTCAACCACAACCCTAACTTTAGCTTCATGTCCACATCCCAGTTCAACCCTAATCTCAACCACAACCCTAACTTTAGCTTCATGTCCACATCCCAGTTCAACCCTAATCTCAACCACAACCCAAACCTTAGCTTCATGTCCACATCCCCGTTCAACCCTAATCTCAACCACAACCCAAACCTTAGCTTCATGTCCACATCCCAGTTCAACCCTAATCTCAACCACAGCCCTAACTTTAGCTTCATGTCCACATCCCAGTTCAACCCTAATCTCAACCACAACCCAAACCTTAGCTTCATGTCCACATCCCCGTTCAACCCTAATCTCAACCACAACCCTAACTTTAGCTTCATGTCCACATCCCAGTTCAACCCTAATCTCAACCACAACCCTAACTTTAGCTTCATGTCCACATCCCCGTTCAACCCTAATCTCAACCACAACCCAAACCTTAGCTTCAGGTCCACATCCCAGTTCAACCCTAATCTCAACCACAACCCTAACTTTAACTTCATGTCCACATCCCCGTTCAACCCTAATCTCAACCACAACCCAAACCTTAGCTTCATGTCCACATCCCAGTTCAACCCTAATCTCAACCACAACCCAAACATTAACTTCATGTCCACATCCCCGTTCAACCCTAATCTCAACCACAGCCCTAACTTTAGCTTCATGTCCACATCCCCGTTCAACCCTAATCTCAACCACAACCCTAACTTTAGCTTCATGTCTACATCCCCGTTCAACCCTAATCTCAACCACAACCCAAACCTTAGCTTCAAGTCCACATCCCAGTTCAACCCTAATCTCAACCACAACCCTAACTTTAACTTCATGTCCACATCCCCGTTCAACCCTAATCTCAACCACAACCCAAACCTTAGCTTCATGTCCACATCCCAGTTCAACCCTAATCTCAACCACAACCCAAACCTTAACTTCATGTCCACATCCCCGTTCAACCCTAATCTCAACCACAACCCTAAACCTTAGATTCATGTCCACATCCCCGTTCAACCCTAATCTCAACCACAACCCAAACCTTAGCTTCATGTCTACATCCCAGTTCAGCCCTAATCTCAACCCCAACCCTAACTTTAGCTTCATGTCCACATCCCAGTTAAAACTAGCCCTATTCCCTGAGAGCTGCATTCATATTTAGGAAAAAAGGTATTGATGCCTTAAATTGGAACAACAGTCCTTGCAGGACTCCAACTTAATTTTTACATTTTAGTTTAGTTAAATTAATCATGAGTAAACTATTGATTTATTAACAAAGCACACACACACAAAATAACAAATCCGAATGCCCAATTCCTGGTGAATTTTTATGCCAGGTAAAAGAGCCCATTCATTTCAGCAGACAATTTGTGTGCGTTTGTGTGCATGTGCGTGTATGTATGTGTGTCAGACAATCTCCTGCAACTAATTGATTGCATTGTTATTTATGATTCTGGCTCAGGAAGCGGAGCAGTAATTTCAAGGGCAAAAAAACATATATATTTTGCATGAACAGAAAACTCTGTGAATCTAATGAACAAAGAACACCCTCCAACACATTGAGTTAAAGCTAGACTGCACACAGCTCAGTCACTTGCACACAGCCAGTTACATTCATAAAAATCAATTGCACCATAAATACATTATCCTTACATATTTCCATGAGTTACAAAATCAATTAAAAAAATCCCAGTTTAAAATGAAGACATTTTTTTCAGGCGTACATCTTGGCATCTTTTGTTGAATTTTTGTTAGAGAAAAGTGCTGTCAATGAAAGACAGTATTTTGTTCCTGAGGAATTCTCAGACATTCTGCTCCAGCTTAAATTGGGGATGATATAAAATGACTTTTTAAATACAGATTTTCACAGAAATATGTGTGTGTGTGTGTGTGTGTGCTCTCATGCTTTGAGGTACTTTATGAGCGCGTGTTGGTACATGTTACATAAGTGTGTATGGGTGGGTGGGGGGGTCATGTCGGAGTGAGAGCACTTGAAAAGACGAAATAAGCATAGAGCGAGGGAAATACTTAAACATAGAGAGAAGGGATACTCTGTAGCTCAGTGGGTAGAGCATGCCACTTTCACCAACGGGGTTTTGGTTCATTTCCCATAGGCCACCCGCATGTAAAATGAATGCAGGCATGACTGCAAGTTCCTTTGGTTAAAAGCCTCTGCTAGGTGATAGTATATCAACTTCTTTTCACAGCCTCTTAATTTGAGGAGGTTAACTTGGTCTCCCACTGTGTGTGAGAGAGAGATATAATCTCAGAGAGTAAACTCAACTAAATAGAAATAGGCTCCTCTCCTCCTCTGTGTGTGTTTAGGGTAGTGTTACATTACACTGGTGGAGGAAGACAGGAGGATGGCTTAGTGTTATACTGGTGGAGGAAGACAGGAGGATGGCTTAGTGTAATACTGGTGGAGGATGGCTTAGTGTTACACTGGTGGAGGAAGACAGGAGGATGGCTTAGTGTAATACTGGTGGAGGAAGACAGGGGGATGGCTTAGTGTTACACTGGTGGAGGAAGACAGGAGGATGGCTTAGTGTTACACTGGTGGAGGAAGACAGGAGGATGGCTTAGTGTAATACTGGTGGAGGAAGACAGGGGGATGGCTTAGTGTAATACTGGTGGAGGAAGACAGGGGGATTAGTGTTTAGTGGTGGAGGCTTAGTGTTACACTGGTGGAGGAAGACAGGAGGATGGCTTAGTGTTACACTGGTGGAGGAAGACAGGGGGATGGCTTAGTGTAATACTGGTGGAGGAAGACAGGGGGATGGCTTAGTGTTACACTGGTGGAGGAAGACAGGAGGATGGCTTAGTGTTACACTGGTGGAGGAAGACAGGAGGATGGCTTAGTGTAATACTGGTGGAGGAAGACAGGAGGATGGCTTAGTGTTACACTGGTGGAGGAAGACAGGAGGATGGCTTAGTGTAATACTGGTGGAGGATGGCTTAGTGTTACACTGGTGGAGGAAGACAGGGGGATGGCTTAGTGTAATACTGGTGGAGGATGGCTTAGTGTTACACTGGTGGAGGAAGACAGGAGGATGGCTTAGTGTTACACTGGTGGAGGAAGACAGGAGGATGGCTTAGTGTTACACTGGTGGAGGAAGACAGGGGGATGGCTTAGTGTAATACTGGTGGAGGATGGCTTAGTGTTACACTGGTGGAGGAAGACAGGAGGATGGCTTAGTGTTACACTGGTGGAGGAAGACAGGAGGATGGCTTTGTGTTACACTGGTGGAGGAAGACAGGAGGATGGCTTAGTGTAATACTGGTGGAGGAAGACAGGAGGATGGCTTAGTGTTACACTGGTGGAGGAAGACAGGAGGATGGCTTAGTGTTACACTGGTGGAGGAAGACAGGGGGATGGCTTAGTGTTATACTGGTGGAGGAAGACAGGAGGATGGCTTAGTGTAATACTGGTGGAGGATGGCTTAGTGTTACACTGGTGGAGGAAGACAGGAGGATGGCTTAGTGTAATACTGGTGGAGGATGGCTTAGTGTTACACTGGTGGAGGAAGACAGGGGGATGGCTTAGTGTAATACTGGTGGAGGATGGCTTAGTGTTACACTGGTGGAGGAAGACAGGAGGATGGCTTAGTGTTACACTGGTGGAGGAAGACAGGAGGATGGCTTAGTGTTACACTGGTGGAGGAAGACAGGGGGATGGCTTAGTGTAATACTGGTGGAGGATGGCTTAGTGTTACACTGGTGGAGGAAGACAGGAGGATGGCTTAGTGTTACACTGGTGGAGGAAGACAGGAGGATGGCTTAGTGTTACACTGGTGGAGGAAGACAGGAGGATGGCTTAGTGTTACACTGGTGGAGGAAGACAGGGGGATGGCTTAGTGTTATACTGGTGGAGGAAGACAGGAGGATGGCTTAGTGTTACACTGGTGGAGGAAGACAGGAGGATGGCTTAGTGTTACACTGGTGGAGGAAGACAGGAGGATGGCTTAGTGTTACACTGGTGGAGGAAGACAGGGGGATGGCTTAGTGTAATACTGGTGGAGGATGGCTTAGTGTTACACTGGTGGAGGAAGACAGGAGGATGGCTTAGTGTAATACTGGTGGAGGATGGCTTAGTGTTACACTGGTGGAGGAAGACAGGGGGATGGCTTAGTGTTACACTGGTGGAGGAAGACAGGAGGATGGCTTAGTGTAATACTGGTGGAGGATGGCTTAGTGTTACACTGGTGGAGGAAGACAGGAGGATGGCTTAGTGTAATACTGGTGGAGGATGGCTTAGTGTTACACTGGTGGAGGAAGACAGGAGGATGGCTTAGTGTAATACTGGTGGAGGATGGCTTAGTGTTACACTGGTGGAGGAAGACAGGAGGATGGCTTAGTGTAATACTGGTGGAGGAAGACAGGAGGATGGCTTAGTGTTACACTGGTGGAGGAAGACAGGAGGATGGCTTAGTGTTACACTGGTGGAGGAAGACAGGAGGATGGCTTAGTGTAATACTGGTGGAGGATGGCTTAGTGTTACACTGGTGGAGGAAGACAGGAGGATGGCTTAGTGTAATACTGGTGGAGGATGGCTTAGTGTAATACTTGTGGAGGAAGACAGGAGGATGGCTTAGTGTTATACTGGTGGAGGAAGACAGGAGGATGGCTTAGTGTTACACTGGTGGAGGAAGACAGGAGGATGGCTTAGTGTTACACTGGTGGAGGAAGACAGGAGGATGGCTTAGTGTTACACTGGTGGAGGAAGACAGGAGGATGGCTTAGTGTTACACTGGTGGAGGAAGACAGGGGGATGGCTTAGTGTAATACTGGTGGAGGATGGCTTAGTGTTACACTGGTGGAGGAAGACAGGAGGATGGCTTAGTGTAATACTGGTGGAGGATGGCTTAGTGTTACACTGGTGGAGGAAGACAGGGGGATGGCTTAGTGTTACACTGGTGGAGGAAGACAGGAGGATGGCTTAGTGTAATACTGGTGGAGGATGGCTTAGTGTTACACTGGTGGAGGAAGACAGGAGGATGGCTTAGTGTAATACTGGTGGAGGATGGCTTAGTGTTACACTGGTGGAGGAAGACAGGAGGATGGCTTAGTGTAATACTGGTGGAGGATGGCTTAGTGTTACACTGGTGGAGGAAGACAGGAGGATGGCTTAGTGTAATACTGGTGGAGGAAGACAGGAGGATGGCTTAGTGTTACACTGGTGGAGGAAGACAGGAGGATGGCTTAGTGTTACACTGGTGGAGGAAGACAGGAGGATGGCTTAGTGTAATACTGGTGGAGGATGGCTTAGTGTTACACTGGTGGAGGAAGACAGGAGGATGGCTTAGTGTTATACTGGTGGAGGAAGACAGGAGGATGGCTTAGTGTTATACTGGTGGAGGAAGACAGGAGGATGGCTTAGTGTTACACTGGTGGAGGAAGACAGGAGGCTTGGCGTAGCTACAAACACATGCATGCAGGGACACACGTCTAACTTGTGGGGGAGAATTTGCATTGCCTGCAGCACTATAACCATAAAGGGAAAAGCAAGGGTTTATTTTGTCTCGCCAGAGTCAGAGTCACAGACTTCATAAAGCTGATATGTCCCTCTACGGCACCAGTCTATTTATCTCATCCATTCTCCACAGCACTACAGCCATATAGACACAGACAGTCTATTTAAACAGCAGTACAGACATAGATATACAGACTGTCCATGTCTGTACTGCTGTATAAATAGACTGTCTATTTAAACAGCAGTACAGACATATAGACACAAACAGTCTATTTAAACAGCAGTACAGACATAGAGATACAGACAGTCTATTTATACAGCCATAGAGATACAGACAGTCTATTTAAACAGCAGTACAGACATAGAGATACAGACAGTCTATTTAAACAGCAGTACAGACATAGAGATACAGACAGCCTATTTAAACAGCAGTACAGACAGTCTATTTAAACAGCAGTACAGACATAGAGATACAGACAGTCTATTTAAACAGCAGTACAGACATTTTTTTTTTTACCTTTATTTAACTAGGCAAGTCAGTTAAGAACAAATTCTTATTTTCAATGACGGCCTAGGAACAGTGGGTTCAGGGGCAGAACGACAGATTTGTACCTTGTCAGCTCAGGGTTTGAACTTGCAACCTCCCGGTTACTAGTCCTACGCTCTAACCACCAGGCTACCCTGCCGCCCCATAGAGATACAGACAGTCTATTTAAACATCAGTACAGACATAGAGATACAGACAGTCTATTTATACAGCAGTACAGCCATAGAGATACAGGCAGTCTATTTATACAGCAGTACAGACGTAGAGATACAGGCAGTCTATTTATACAGCAGTACAGTCAAAGAGATACAGACAGCCTCACTGAAAACAGTCACACAAGCCTCTCCTCTCTCATAACTTACCCTTCCTCTTTCCCACTCTTTCTCCCCCCTCTGTCCTACCTCCCTTTGCCCTCTCTTCCCCCTCTCTCTCTACCCCCTCGCTGTACCGTCCCATGACTGCTATCACCGAGGCTTGATGCTCATCTGATTTCTAATTAACTGCTGTGTCCTAAGGTTTGTGATGAGGCCGTCTATGCCGGCGTCGTCAGTGTATTTAAAGACCTTACCTGAGGTCTCCAGAGATGTCTGGTTCTGTTCCTCAGGAGGTCCCGTATCCAGTGGTTTATACTATAGCTGGGTTGATGTTCATGTCCTGCAGCTTAGTGAAGAGTTTGTGGGGAACAGTAGCAGTGTTGGGGTTAAAATCACTGAGGAAGCCAAGCCAGGGGAAAAAAATCCATATTTCAACATATGTGTTGTTGCATTGCATTGTTTGCTCTATAACCTGTTAGTTCATATGCCTTGTTACCATGATATATAGGCCCACGGCTGAGACAATAAGACACAGTGGCAGATTAAATTAAACCATACATTTGTTTCATCACAAAACCAGAAATGAACCTCTGTCCGGTGAAGTCCACAAAGCATATTACATGTAACAAACAGTTTACATGACCTACAGCATGGTGAAGCAAGTCAATCTTTCTGAAATGTTCAGACTACTAAACCAACTATTGATTAAGAACCACGGAGAGTTACTGCAAATTGCAAAGAAAACTTGAGCTGCCTCCACTGTGTGTGTGTGTGTGTGTGTGTATGTGTGTGTGTGTGTGTGTGTGTGTGTGTTTGTGTGAGTGAAAGTCGAAAAATCATGTTGACTCATCCTACTTTTACAGAAATGCAAATTTAAACCTTTATTTAACTAGGCAAGTCAGTTAAGAACAAATTCTTAGTTACAATGTCGGCCTACCCCAGCCAAACCCTAACCCAATTGTGTGCCACCCTATGAGACTCCCAGTCAGGGATGGTTGTGATACAGCCTGGAATTGAACCAGGGTCTGTAGTGATGCCTCTCACACTGACATTCAATGCTTTAGATCTCTGCACCACTCAGGAGCTAATGTCATCCTCCTCTCGTTCATGACTCTGCCATACAGTGCAAGCTTTCATTTTTTGTTGTCATAGGCCACCTGGCTAAAATGCTCGCTAGCTAGCCTAACATCCCGCCATGGACATGCCAGCAATTTCACATTAGCCTTCTATATCTAGCTACATTATATCTAGCTACTTCCATCCTCTCAGGCCAGGGGCACATATTAATTTATGGTTAGATCACAATCACCGTTATAATCATTAGCCAGTACGGAGAATTAAGTTGAACCACAAGTCCAAGTCCCTTTCTCCATCAGTGGCTAATTTAGGAAAAGGCCGATTTTGGCTAGCTAGCTAGTCACCGGAGGACAACGACAAAACACGATGCAACAGTTCCAGTTTATTTCTGTCAATGATGTTTGGCTTCTGATATGAAGTGATTGGTCTGAAGCCAAATCCACACTGGCTTCCCATGACTGTCTTTTTCGGTGCACCAGGACCATTTACAGCTGAGCTCACTCTGATTAGCGCATCGCTGACTGGCTATTATCTTATGTTTTTATTATCAAGGGAAACCGAATGCACGCTGGTTTCCCTTGCATTCAATACTACAGGAAGCAACAATGTCATACTCTTTTTGACCAGACAGCATCAGATAGAGATACTATATTTTCTGAGACAGAGGTATGCTGTTAGTCTCGCTCGGATGCTTTCTCCGGTGAGATACATTCAGCCTCTTGCAAAATGAAGGAAAATAATTCAACATTATTATTATTATCATTATTATTATTAGAAGAAGAATGATGGAGTTCTGCATCAGATGACCTGGCCTCCACAATCACACGACCTCAAACCTATTGAGATGGTTTGGGATGAATCACACCGCAGAGTGAAGGAAAAGCAGCCAGCAAGTGTGTAGCATATATGGGAACTCCTTTAATAAGACTGTTGGAAAAGCATTCCAGGTGAAGCTTGTTCAGAGAATGCCAAGAGTGTGCAAAGCTGTCATCAAGGCAGAGGGTGGCCATTTGAAGAATCTCAAATATAACATATATTTTGATTTGTTTAACACTTTTTGGGTTACTAAATGAATCCATATGTGTTATTTCATATAGCTGATGGCTTTCACTGTTATTCTACAATGTAAAAAATATAAACAATAAAGAAAAACTCTTGATTGAGTAGGTGTTCTAAAACATTTGACAGGTACAGTGGTTACTCCTCTAAAAGTTGTGAGCTTAGAGGGACTTAGAGGTACCCTGCGTCACGGCTTAATTGCTCCAGACCACCACAAGGGGGAGGTAGAGCACTCATTATGCATTTGGGTCCCAAATTCTGTGAATGATGCTGTGTCTGCATATACGTATTACAATAAAACGCTTCAACAGTGTTTACCACTCCTGCTCCTGGGACTTCAACAATTGCACATTGTAACTATGGAATACACGAGAAATGGGATTTTGTAATTCATATATAAGGATTAAAAACAGTACATCCTGCCAGCATGCCCACAAGCATGTTGAATGATGCATGGAAGAGCGAAGAATGAGATGGGAGTATCAATCCAGGCTATTTGCTCTGAGACCTACATGATAATGTAATGGAACAAGCAGGGAGCAGGTTTTGAACCCTCAAAGTCCAGCACGATATCGACTGTGCCCAAATATATTAATTGGGGGTTGGCTGTGTATTTAGTGAGTTGTTGGTGAGCTAACATAATCGTTTGTGGTGCTTTCCCCGTAAATCCTATTTGAAATCGGACATTGTGGTGAGATTAACAACAAGATTACCTTGAAAACGATATAAGATACATGTATGTTTGAGGAATTTTAATTATAAGATTTCTGTTGTTTTGAATGTGGCGCCCTGTACCTTCACTGGTTGTTGTTATATCGCTCCCGATAACGGAGCCATAACAAGTTAACTGCTTTGCTTTTAGCCTCAACACCATGGTTATAAGGATTGGTAACTAAACCTAATAAGCCGTATAGTTCTGCTCTAGGGCTGTGTACTGGTGGTTGATGTTGTTGATTATAGGTTCAGACCCGTATAGACCCGTATAAGAGCCAAGAGTACAAGCATTTCTATGTGACCGATGCACATCACATATTGAAAAGAAGTTGGCGCCGATTGTGGGTAAAAATACTTTAACAATTGGAATATTTAACATGTGGAAAGGGGGAGTATTGTTATTAGTTTTTCACAAGCGTAGCAGGATGGGCTATTAGCGGACCCCAGACTATTCAACCTTTACTAAAGAATTGTCTAATAGCCGAGCTAGGTGTGAACCCCCCCCTCCCAACTTGAGCTAGGTGTGAACCCCCCCTCCCCAACTTGAGCTAGTTGTGAACCCCCCCTCCCCAACTTGAGCTAGGTGTGAACACCCACCCTCCCCAACTTGAGCAAGGTGTGAACCCCCCCTCCCCAACTTGAGCTAGGTGTGAACCCCCCCCCCCAACTTGCAACAAATCATTTGTATCTATCTTTCCATATCTACCTACACACTTATCTACCAACACACGGTTTAAGTTCTGAAAACATTTAAAACATGTCTTACCGAGCCTTTCTGTAAGTCCACGCAAGTTTCTTCAACTGTCTTCTGACTGTAATTAGAGCGATGTTGATGTCGTGCCGTGATGCCAGCAGATTACAGACTGCCTTTGCTGATCGCTCGTCATCTTCATTGATCAGTGAGTCGATGGCTTGAATAGTCTCGCTGGAAATGAAATACAATGTGAAAATGTGCAGCATACAGTACAGGCCAGCAGTCAATTTATTTAAACACTTTTAGCCTTTTTCTCGCTCACTCTAGGTTAAATGAGAATGAAATCTCCAAAATATTCTTACTTTTAAACAAATTGATTATTATGATTAATTAATTTAGAATGATATAAAAGCCCCTTAGGATCTGAGAGAATATCTAACGGAAAATGCCCCTTAGATATTAATTTAGAGTCCGCCAATCCTCTAAATGTAATTATTGGCAGAGTGTCACGTCATTGAAAAACATTTTTTTGTCGATTTACTGTAGGCCAACCAGAAGTGAAATGAGTCTCATTAGTGTTGAGTAATGTCTAATAAAGGCAAACAATTTAGAATACTCCAATCCTGTAGCCTACTCCCGACCGTCAAATTGTACAGGCTTTATTTAGAAATGAGTGAGAATGTCTCACCCCGTGCTCAAGAATGGCCTTTTCTTACTCACTCTAGGTTAAATGAAAACAAATAGGAATTTGAACCCCAGTCTCCCACTTGCCCTGCATTCTGTAGTAGACATCACAACTATGTTCTGAAGACATCAAAACACACATGGAATCAGTTAAGAACAAAGACAGCCTACTCCTTCCTCCCTGTCAGGGTTATCTGGCAACACAGGGATTATTTAGCTAATTAGCCCAGTACTATACCACCTACCATCACGTTGTACAGTACCATATTTTCAGTTCCATTCTAACAGAAACCCAAAGGGTTTTTTGTTTTTCATGGTATGGAAACACCATAATATTATTCAAAATAATTAAGCAAGTACCAGTCAAAGGTTTGGACACATCTACTCATTACAGGATTTTTTTTGTTTGGACTATTTTCTACATTGTAGACTATGAAAGAACACATATGGAATCAGTTTAAAACAAAGACAGTCTACTCCTTACTCCCCATCGGGGGATTGAACCCCGGTCTCCCATCTGCACGACACTTGTTATTCTTTAGCTATATAGCCCGGTACGGTACTGCTTACTGTCATGTTGTACAGCACTATATTTTCTGTTCCCTTCTAACAGAAACCCAGATGGTTTTTTGTTTTCATGGAATAGAAACGCTGTAATATTAATCAAATGAATTATGTAAGCACCAGTCAAATGTATGGACACACCTACTCATTCCAGGATTTTTTGTTTATTTTTACTATTTTCTACATTGTAGAATAATAGTGAAGACATCACAACTATGAAATAACACCGGTCTCCCACATGCCCTGCATTCAGTGGTACAGACATGGCCTGCTCTCCCTTATGTAAGAAATTGGGCACTTTCCCATGTTTACTGCAGTATGAATTGTAGACTGCACAGTAGCCTAATAAAGAAATAAACACATTTTGTTAATAAACTAATGATAGAAAATAGTCTTTCAAAATGCAGATGTTGATTTTGTCTTGGCTCCATAACGAATTGCTATGGGAAGAAATAGCACTGAATTACAGAAATATTGGGAAAGAGTTGTCTAGTGAAGGCAAACCATTTAGAATCCTCCGATCCTGGAGTCTACTCCCGACCGTCACGTAGTACAGCGCCATAGAAACCCTGAGGGTTTTTTTTTTCTCTGAAAATAAACACTATAATATTAATCATATGAATTAAGCCAAATTTCTTCCAAATCAATCCAATATACTATATTATTACAAAAAAAGGTTTTGAATTCTCTTGTAATGCCAAAACGGAATACTATCAAATGCTTCTCAAAGTTGCCCCCTTGTGGTCAAACTAGCAATAACGGTAGCAGAAAAAAATGGCTGAGAATTAAATGACGTGCCACAGAATACTGCAGCAGCACGCAAGGTGTGCCACAGTATGACGCAACTTTTAAAGGAGGAACCACTCTAGTGTCTATACTGTAGGTAAAAAGATCTTCAGCACCCATGCTTACAGTTTTGTATGATCAGAAACATGCACACACACGCACACTGACACTCACGCACACGCACATGCAGACGCACACGCACACTGACACACACTAACACAGCTGGGGAGGGTCAACATGATTTTCTACTTTCACTCACTCACACACACACACACACACACACACACACACACACACACACACACACACCACACACACCACACACACACACACACACACACACACACACACACACACACACACACACACACACACACACACACACACACACACACACACACACACACACACACACACACACACACACACACACACACAGAAGGGTATGTGAATGAAACCCTGTTTGGATTTATGTGCTCTTATGATCAATATATAGTTTCAGGGCTGCACTGGGAGGCACATGTCATACATGTCATACATTGGTTAGACATTGTACATTCATAGTCTCACCTATAGATAAATCCACACACCCAAAC